>NC_073692.1:138317036-138365754 GCF_029784155.1 Uranotaenia lowii
AGTCTTGGCTAAAAGAGGTAAACAAGTTGACGTAAATTTTCATGAGAGAGAAAATCGAAAATTATATGTTCGGGTTTCTATATATTCGAAATCCAATCAACTAAACAGCGGATCGCAAGATAAGTATACACTTTTGATTTTATAATAATGTTTAACAGCAACTTCTAAGTGGTGTTCTTTTCCAAAATCATCAAATATATGTACATTGTTCAGATAGCGTAAGTTGATGATAAAATATATCTCTAAAGTAAAGATAAGGGTCCATTTTAAGTTTGTCTTAAAATATAGATACATTAAGTAAGAAACAGCTAGGATGATATAACGCAGTATTTAATTTATGATTTATTTTTGATAAATGAGGCCAAATGAATCCTTTGTTGTTAGCAATTGGCAGAACCACGTATAGATAACGCTAGTGATGATCACCACTCCCGACATCTGGTGGGCAAAAGTTGTTTATCTTAGTTGAGCTTACCGACATCTGGTGAGTGGATTACTCTGTTCTTTATTGAAACCTGACGAATGTTTTGAAAAAATCAAGCATTTCAAGTTTAACTAAATCCTAGTTGTTTATAAAGATCATATCGTTAAATAACATCTTTTAAGTCTTTTGTGTACACGGAATAGCGATAACAGATACAGAACAGATTTTTGTCTTTGAACGGAAAAAAGAAATATGATTTCATGAAAACAAAATAGTGAGTTAGTTAATAATACAAGTAGAATGAAACATAATGTTGCTGAAAAAGCACAGTAAACTTAGTGAATCTTAATAAATTAAAAAATAACATTCGGGAAAAAGTTTGTATTGCTGTTGCATCAGCTTATTGTAAATATACTCAATTATTCTTTTGAAATGTTCATTCTCACGTCATTTTTTAGCAGCTTAGTAATCAAAATTCAGTTGTTATTTCTGATAAACATTTGGCTTACTTAACCCTCTATTGCATACGAGCCTATATATGTCCTTGAGCTATGATGAAATAAATAACGAAATAGAATGGTGTGTGTCGCGTCCGGTGGGTTTCTAAATAGACACTTCGACAATTTATATCTTCAAAGTTGTCGCAACTGAATTGTGGTATGACCGTTCGTTTCAACCATACTCTATTAACTGAAGAATTCTTACGTCGATCTGGTTCAAGTTACGGAGAGCGAAATCTTTTCTCATACTCTGCTTCGAATACACACACACTCTCACGCTAGAACGTCTCTTCGTTAAGTTTTTCTCCCAAAATTAGATTTATAATAACAACTCTCTCGTCTCTTTCAAGCCGTTTTGAACGATTCAACATTTTATCAAGACGATTAAGCTAGTATTGATGCAGTCAATTCTTCCATCTCAGAAAACTACTACTTTGGAGTTGCATTCATAGACAACATACGACTCATCTGTAAAATTCTTGAATAACTGTTCGGTTACGATTCGGTAAGCAGCTATTCGAACTTTAAATACTTTCATTTTACTTTCATCTTATATTCTCTACATCCCTCTCCTTGTCTACTCTCTATATACAATTTTTTTATTTTTTTTTTTCTTTAATCAAATTACCTTCATTCCAAGTATGATGTTAAACCAAGACATAGTGTTTGCTACATGATGAAATATTCCTATTACACGAAAAGAGCCGACATTAATTTATCTCCGCAACAAAAATTGTGCAGATGAGATTTCAAAATGGAATTTCAAATCTTTTTGATTTATAGGATATATCTCTGATAACGATAAATCTCTTAAAGATAAAATCCAGATTTTTGACTCCAGATTAAGTCTTTTTCAGAACTTATGTTCCAACTTTGATGTTATATTTCATACTCAAGATCAAATTTTCGCAATGAAATCTCAAATTCAGTCAAATTCACCGTTTTTGTAACGAAATATTCAAATATTTGCGAGTTTGTAGACTTCAGGTTATCATTTAAATTTAAAAAAAAAATTTTCTACCTCAGCTCTAGTATTGTTCAGTCAGGTTGATGTACAGACTCCAATAACAAGTCTTAACTAATTCGTAAAATTCATCACATTCTCAATCTACAGATCAAATATACTGATTTATCGCTTCTAGGCATAGAAATTCAACAAATTCAAATTAAAGACTTCTAATCCTCACTTTACCTGCTCAGATTTTTTTTTTAGATTTCAGACAAATCCCAAATTTAGTTTCTGGCCTTTTTCAGACTTCAGCTTTTATAAACTACATCATAATTCTTATAAAGGTTTCATATTCAGATTCTTGTTTCCGTGTTAAATTTCAAACTTGAAAGGATCAAGGGTACCAAAACCAACATCATTTGCAGCTCTCGAGCTATTTGTAGACCATATTTTTCTAGTTCATACTTCACATATTAAGACATATTTCAAATTTTGATTCCAAAATTCAATTCCAATTCCAGTTATTAAAACTCAAAGATGGTTTATTTCTAGCTTTATCTCAAACACTGATCTCATATTTCAAATCCCAAACTTAAAAAGCTATCAGATTTCCTTAAGTTTAGGCTGCAACATCAAATTTCATCTTCAGTTCTCAGCTCAATCTCAGCTAATCTCAAACTAAAAAAACATGCTCATTCTTTTGTTGCCATATTTACTTTACAGTATTTTATTTAAGTAAAATCTTCCAATTTCAGCTCCTCCAAGCTGAAATATTTTTTTGCCTGTATCATTCGTTAAAATTGTCTCCTTTTTTCAACGTTAGTCGTAAAGTTCAGTACTACCCGGCCGCTCAGAGCCGGAAATAGGCCACTCAGGGTCATCAAGAATCGCTCAAGATTCTTTAGAACAAGCCACTCAAAGCAAGTTCGCGGCCGCTCAGAGCCGAAATTAGGCCACTCGGAGCCAACTCGTCACTCGAAACGAGTTTTTTTTTAACCAAGAATCACTCGAAACTCTTGGTACTTGCCACTCGGAGCAAGTTTCAGGCCTCTCAGAGCCGACAGTTGACCACTCGAAGTCAACAAGAATCTGTAAAGATTCTTATTAATTTTGCCTCTCGGAGCAAAATATTTATTCGGTCGCCACTCGAAGCGATCAAAACTAATTCAACCAGAATCACTCGAGATTCTCAGAATCACTCGAGATTCTCAGAATCACTTATCCATTTTAGACGCTATCCAAAATGGCTGCCTGGCGTCATCCAAATTTTTCTTCTGCTTTCAGCTCATTCGCACCTTTTTCATCCACTTATGCATCTTATACGTGCTTATACTTACGTGGGAGCAATGACTGTGCCATTGTCGCGTCCGGTGGGTTTCTAAATAGACACTTCGACAATTTATATCTTCAAAGTTGTCGCAACTGAATTGTGGTATGACCGTTCGTTTCAACCATACTCTATTAACTGAAGAATTCTTACGTCGATCTGGTTCAAGTTACGGAGAGCGAAATCTTTTCTCATACTCTGCTTCGAATACACACACACTCTCACGCTAGAACGTCTCTTCGTTAAGTTTTTCTCCCAAAATTAGATTTATAATAACAACTCTCTCGTCTCTTTCAAGCCGTTTTGAACGATTCAACATTTTATCAAGACGATTAAGCTAGTATTGATGCAGTCAATTCTTCCATCTCAGAAAACTACTACTTTGGAGTTGCATTCATAGACAACATACGACTCATCTGTAAAATTCTTGAATAACTGTTCGGTTACGATTCGGTAAGCAGCTATTCGAACTTTAAATACTTTCATTTTACTTTCATCTTATATTCTCTACAGTGTGTATAAAAAAAATCAGACCATCAAAAAATGTTAAATGTACAGAAACGTTGTATGTACATATTTTCTCATGAGCAAAATGTGTGTGAGCACAACACGCCCATTCAAAAAGGAAAATGCCTGAAAATAGAATTATTGACTTCAAATTAGAAAAATTTAAAAGTATTCAGATAAAATTGGTCGTTCTAAAATAAAAATGCGCCTCTACTTAATCCTAGTCTAACTTGTATAGAATTTTACCGTTTATCTATAGCAATAATTATCAACATGAAAAAAATTCAAGTCGACTATATTTATTAAAAACTGTTTTGAAATATCATCTACTAACACGTACAATTCAATTCTTATAATAATTCATCAAAACTGATATAAGAAATAAGTTTCAAACAATATTTGTGTGAAAAGGGATCAAAATAGCCGAAATAAGCAGGGTTTGAATATTTGTATGTTCGGTCATGTTACCTTAAATTTAAAATTATATTATCAAATTTTATCACTTGCAGAATGCTGTAAATAATACAGCCATCGGAAATGTTCAAATAACTTCCAATAAACTCAACAAAAAAAAATCACATTCAAAAGAATTTACCGAACAATTAGAGGAGTATAGGAGAACAGGTTTCAAAATATTAGATCACACTAGTCAAAAGTGTTTCCTGATTATATCCCTTCACCCACATCTCCAACCAATAATTATTTGCTAGGATGCAGAGGTAACCTCGGTCCTAAAGCGCGAAGTTATCATTCTGTCATTCCTTTTTCTCTCTTTCCTGTCTATCTATTGACTACTAGGACGTGGCCGGCGCCGTTATTGATGATGAAATGAGAGAGCATCAATTCTGCGCATTTGGAATGATATGCTAGTCCCAAGCACCATTCTTTTGACCTTTGAACACAATTGATGGCCTCGATCAATCACGGAGTAGCAACCATTGGCGATGTGGAATTCATTCTACTGAGCCACGCCTGTGATCATGGAATTCGAAATGCTAAAGTGTAATAATAACGTGATCCTGAAAAACAAAGAGTTCCTTAATAAAACAACAAGTACCACTTACGTTACAGTAAAAATACGTTTGAAAAATTAGTGATGCATTTCGGGTTCAATGATGAAGGTGGATGTGAGTAGTCAATCAAGCTAAGCTAAGCTAAGCATTGTCACCAAATATATAAAATGAGTTTCCATATGCTTAGAACTTCGAAAAAAAATGTTGCGTCGTGTTATTTAAGAAACTCAGAAGTCCAAAATAAGATTTTTTTTCAACAAGCAATTTATCCAAACAAATATTTGCTTTCAAAACCCCGAATAGACATTGGCATCCATTTTTTTCCACTAAAATAAATTTCAAACTGAAAAAAAGTAAAAGAATTAAATTTTGTTTAGCTTTATTCGCAACAGTCCCGTTCGATTTTGGAAACATTCAATTTCGGCACATGTGACAGAATTTTTAATAAACTTTTGAAATAATTTAGACAAACATCACAACTTTTCACTTCAAAATTCCAAAAATTAAAAGTTTCCAAAATTTACGAAAAACTTTAAAATTTCATGAAAATTTAAAAGCACTCACAAACAAAAAACTAGAAATGACAAGAAAAATCTTATAAAAGATAATAAATGATAGAAATTAACAAAACGAAAAGTTCGAAATGGGTCTAAAACATGATGAAAACAGCAAAAACTTACTTAAACTTATCATAAATTGAATTAAAATGGCCTAGATAATAATAAAAACGGTTTATTTCTAGTTAAAAACTGATAAAAAAAACCGTTTGTCTTTGGTACGGTTCAATTTTGATAGCGTGATGCCAAAAACAAAAACGTGCCAGAACCGTAGGAAGAACCGCTTCATGGTGGTGGGGGGGAAAAGTGCGGTTTTGTGATTTATTTTTTCATATCTGATTTTCGCTCAAACAAAGCAAGAAAAAAAATCTTTAAAAAATCTTTTAAAATACTGTTCATTATTTATTTTTAAATTTTTTTACATCACAAGTTTTTCGTAATAAAAAGGGAGTTTTGAATGTATGTCTTAAATCCTTTTAAATTGTAAGCTAAATATGATAAAATCTTTGAACTTAGTAAACAGTCCGTTGGATTAAGTTAGTTTGGTATGCATTAGAAATGTACCGAAAAATTTATCGCTTCAAGCTTAAAGCGCTAGGGGTTCTTAATTCAAATTAAGGCTGAAATAATACCAGTACCAAAAATACATAAACAATAAGAAAATTTATTTAACAACTCATTAGACTTTTTACAAGCAACAGAATTATATAAGCCTATTTAAAGTATCATTTCGAATCAATCTTATATTTGACTAATATCCTTTCAAAACAGGCGAATGAACTAAATATTTAAAGATGTCTATAAATAAATCAATCAATCATGGAAATGAATTCAAACCCATTTTTTTATTCACGATTATCACACCCGGCAAGTCATTGATGAACTATTCAAAATTATGTTCCTTATTCTGAACTAAAATTTGTTCTAAGCAGTCTAGTTTTCAAATTTGAAATCCATATCTCTTCAATACCAGAAAAAGAATGCAAATCAAAGTCTCAACTAAACTTCGGACATGAGAATTATATACATAAATAGAATTCATAAAATAAAACACCAGGTTACAAAAAAATCTGAATTTTTAAATAATCGTGTTGAAAATACACCAAGATAAAAAATTGCTCAAAAATGATAATGATTGTTTTTTATTATTCTATTCTATTCTATTCTATTCTATTCTTTTCTTTTCTATTCTATTTTTTTTACTTATAGACGATTTTAACCAACTTGGTCATTCGTCATCTATTTTTATTTCATTATTAATCTTTTAATACAAGTAAATTATCCATTTTCAATTTAGGAATTATTTTAAAAACACCATCGTTGTATCTTGAATTTGAAAACAAAAATCAATCGTGAATTGAAATGTGAATTATCGATTAGGTAAAACAGATTAATGAACTTATTTAATACTTGATAAATGAATTTTATTTGATAAAATAAAAAAAAAAAGTTCAATTTTATTTCAAGACTGTCAGTGATCATAGTCAAAAATAAAATTCTTTCGAATATTAAAATTCAGACAGACAAAATATAAAAATGAGAAAGATTAGTTTGAAACATTTTAGAAACATTTAAAGTTTTTCAACAAATCAATAACGTCTGACCATTTTGAAAATTTTATAATAGAATTTAATTGATAATTCAAAGAAGCAGCATTTTGGTGCATATAATTGAATGATTTGGTACATTGAAGCACTCTGAATTTAAATCTATTGTCAAATTTTGTCTATCACTTTCCGTTTTGGTTATATGGTTTTTTACTCCAAATGGATCAGTTTGAGAGAAATAATGTTTTAAAGATAATGATGCATGATCTTAAAAAAGTTAATCTCTACAGTTATTAAAATTTGAAAGATATTATTACAAGTATTTCTGACATCACTGAATGAAAAAAAGAAATTCATTCCACAAAATTTGTTCAAACCTGCAAAACGATTGATGTTTGCTTCAAAAATATCTTAAATTTTATTTGGTTTAAAACTTTATAAAAAATAAGAAAATGTAAAGCAATTGAAAACCTCTATAACTTTTTTCGCAGAGCTCAAATTACTTGAAGTTTTGGGGACAGTTGAAATTTGATTTGAAACCTTCTGTAAAATTTCTGTAACGATTCAAAATATTTTCAGAAGATATTTAAGAATAGAAAGCTGATAAATAAAACCATATTTGTTTAAATTCGTAAAAGGCACATTTGTCATGTAGTTAATTTGACTGTCTCAAGCCTAAGGTAGGTAGTTTAAGACCAACTTCCGCAGGAGGCAAGCACAATTTTTGACTTTCCTCTTTACACTCTTATTTTCTACAGTAGTTTTTCGATTATATCACGGTCGAAAAAAATTTTACCGTGAATATGGCGAAACCGTGAATTTGGCGAAACTAAAAATTTAAGTTGGAAACATTATTTTTATCGTCTTTAATCAATAATTTATAATATTCACAGAGATTGAAACGTTTTGTATTAATAAATTTTGATCATAAGATGTAATTATCAAAGATAACTAAACACAAAGGATCGATTTCTGTTCAAATGAATCTTCTCTAGAGCAATTTTAAGATACTTTCTTGAAATAAAATTATGTAGAATATACATCTAATTAAAGTGAATAATTAAGTTTTTATGGAAATTTAACAGTCGTTACTTCTTATGTCGATTTTGAAAAAGAGTTCAGAAAAATGCATCAAAAAATTTCTTCTGCAAATTTAAAATTTCAATATTCTAATCTTCACACATTTGATTAACTGAAAAGTTTACCTTTTCGAAAAATATTTTGAAATTAGCTAAATTTGACTTTTAAAGTGTGTTTCTTGAAATTGTTTTATGGGCCGATAATGCTTAATTTTTCATATATAGAAAAACAGAAATCTTAGTCCTTTTTCCAAAATTTTAAGGCAATGCTAGCAGAATTCCATTTTGATCTTCCAAAATAATCCATTCAGATAATACTAAAGGCTGTCCAATCAGGATTGCGCACGTCACCCTTTAAAATAAACAAATTAAACAAATAAATCAGAAACACGTATCGTTTTTAAAATCCAAATGACGATTTTTACACTATACAGCCAAAATAAGCAGTTCAATGGCATTTTCATATTTTTCAATACCTATATACCATAACATAAACCATAAAAAATATCATGAACAAAGACGCTCTACGCGTTTGAAAGAAAATTAGATCTTAAAATGGTTTCTTAATGATTTCTTAAAAAGCGTGGTAAAATCTAAACAATAACCGTGATAAAATCGAGCGTGAATTTGGCGAGTATTGATAAAATCGAACAATGATAAAATCGAGAAACTACTGTAGTGGAGAGTGGTGTATCTTGGGCAACTTTTTTCAATAATATGAAAGATAAAAAGAAAAAAAATAAACGGAAAGGTTTTCTACATTTTTGAAGATTTTTTTAATTTTTTCAATAAATTTGTTTCTCGAGTTCTGACTGTTTAAAAAAAAAGTTTTTCTTTTAAACTGTGGGGAAACTTGGGCCACCAAAACCAAATTGACAAGAGACAAGAGAGTGGTGTATGATCGAATCGTTCCTTATTCCTGGCTCGCGAACGTTTCGGCTAAATTCCCTATATAAGATTCATGTTCGTCTCTATCGCATTGGAAAAAATGGTCAAAAACTTTGCAGACAGGAAAAATTTATTTTAATTTCTGAATGTTTATAAAAACACAAAAATATAGGTGGCCCAAGATACCTCACAAAATGTGGCTCACGATTCCCCACCAGCTATGATTTGCAAATTAGTTGCGACTTACAGATGTTTCATCAAAAATTCCTTTTCCTCCCACAAATACAATTTTGAAGGTGCTTGTTTAATAACGTTAGTATATTTACAAATAAAAGAAGCATATGATACGTACATAAGTCATTAACATATAGAAAAACATGCTTACTCAAAGCGACGACGATGACAGTAGTATTCAGATTTTTATCACAACACACAGCTGAGATATTTAGAGTGGTCCACGTTTCCCCATGGCCTTCGTTACCCCTCTCTCCCCTACCTTTAAAGATTAAGTAATCTCCCTTTACTTGTTGAAAATTTTTCGTGGAAAAAATCTCCATGGGTGGTTAAGCCACGGTCCTCAATTAGCGGAACCAAAAATTATCAGAACGTTTTAATTCGCATTCGATTAGCGGATTGGTGATTTTGTGCCGAACACTGATTTTAGCCAGCGAATTTTTTTAACCCTTAAAGTTATCAAAATATCAAATATATGATTATCGTGGGTGATTTGATTTCTGCAACAAAGATTAATTTTAAAATACATAATGGATCAATTTTTCATTTTGTTGAATTTTGTTCGTTTTTTTTTTGTTTAAAATGTTCAGCCTGATTGTAATGTCGAAAGTTTATTAATTTGAATTTTATATTTCAATAAAAATCTTGACGCTTTGAAGATGAAAAAATCATCATATCAGTTTTGAGGGCTTTCAAGATTATGAAGCACTTCTACAGCACTTCCATTTATTCAAAAATTACCCCGCTTTAAAACATTTTTGTAAGATTTTTATTCAGCTCTGTTTTTTTATACATTTTTTCTTTATTGCTGGTATTTTTTTGCAAAAGAATTAATTTTCAGTTAAGAGTTTTATGTTTAAAATTATTATTTATTTTCAAAATATTGATTTTTTTCATTATTGCTTCTTGCTTGCTTCTCGATCTTCAATTTAGATAAGTTTAAGGATTATTCGACGAAAAGAAGATACAAGAATATTTATGATTGAAATGATAATTTTAAAATATTATAATCTCAAGCATAAAATTAGATATTAGAAAAAGCACTTACTAACCCTTTTGAAAAAAAAAAAAGAAAAGATTTATAATTCTAGCCAAGAATCTAGAGATTTCTGACTGATACAGGAGTTATACAAAAAATATATCAGCTTAATTTAAATCTAATTTGTACTGTTTGTCTGTGCCATTTGCCAGTCGAATCATTATTCGGAAAACAAGTATCTTCGTTATAAGATAAAATTTTCTGAAAGTGATAGGTTTCTAAAGTGAAAGAAAAACGAATGATGTTAAAAATTAATCAATTCTTTATCGATTACAGGGACGGCAGATTTAGCAGTGTGTGGAATCCGGAATATGATTGCCTGGATAAAAATTTACCTGAACAATCCAAGCCATTTGTGAAAAAACCCCTTTTGATTCAGCATCTTGACGTTTGGATATAAGGTTAGGATTATAAGGGAGATTACGGTTAAGATAGAAGGGTGTAGTACTTACTTATTGACTTTTTTTTATAAATATATGTTTAATAATTGTAAACAGTGTATTTTTCTTTTCATAACACTCATAATGTCTGAATGTTATTTAAAAACTGCAAATATTCTGATTAAAAATCTAAAATTTAACAACTCTGTGTATTTTTACACGACAATAAGCTGTTCCCTTTTCGTGCATCGTTTTTGGTCTAAATTTGCACGCCTCAGTGTAACCATGATAAAATTTTGGACCAAAAACTATGTTCCGTTTCCGTGCATTGTTTTCAATCTAATATTACACGATTTGTTTTTGCTGTGCAAGATACTTAAAATCAACAGTAAAAATATTTTTGATTAAATTGAGGTAAAAAAGGGAAAAAAATTCTGCAGAAACTCATAAAATTACAATACAATAAATATTGGATTAAAAAAAATCATCCATTTCCACTTACAAAAACTTTCCACCAGACTGGTTCTCACTTTGAACAAACTCTGTCGCCAAATTTTCTCTTTGCTTGTACCGTGAAACAAATAGCCTATGCTAAGCTTTTCCTTCCCTCCGCGAAGAACGTAATAATTCAATCTAGTTAATCCTGTTAGGAAAGACTTCAACGATCGCATAGAAAGGTTACTATTTTGCTACCCAATGCGATGCATTTGCAGATCCAAAACAGGAAACGTTTTCCCGTTTTGTTCCCTTCAAGTGCGCATGTCTTGGGCTGTCAAGGATTTTATGAATGAAACAAAATCTGTTCTAAAAGGGAAAAGGAAGCAAACATCCCTGACGCCAATGAGAGTCAGCTGGTCAATCTTGTTGGGAGTGGGGGGATGCTGGAAATGTTTTGTCCTCTGCTTTTTTACAACGACTTACTTTAGGGAGCTGGGTGATGATTGCTCTAGGTCATTCGGTGGTGGGTGGAGATCTCCTGGGATTCCTTCCGAGATTTGGGTATAAAAGCGGAAACGCTGATAAGAATCTTATCAGTTCCGTGCGGGAGTTTATCAAGGATCGCCTTTCCGGTGGATGGTTGAAAAAAATTGGGGGAAAATTTTGTGTGAGTCAGTGATTGTTAAGAAAAAGTGCATCTGAAGAGGACTTGGAAAAAACCACCTGTGGCAATTTTTCGTTGAAGAACTAATAGTTATTGGAAACATACCTACTCAGTGAAAGTGGCTAAACAAGGAAAAAAAATTGTAATCGCTTTTGTTAAAGGAACTATTTTATTGATACTTTTTCTTAGGAAGATCAGCAAGTTTTCTGTTAGTTCACGCGATCTGCTTCACTGATTTTAGGTTATAAAAATATTTTTTGGCAAAAATTGTAAAATCCTAACTTTTTTTTTGCTCAAGTACTGGACAACAATTTTGTTAATTTGTTTTTTTAAGAACAAAAACTTCATACGGTCCAAACAAAGTCAAAATGAGGCTTCATTTTAACAGTTGGCGCGTCCAGGTTCAGTGACGATGTATCTTTGTGGTTGATCAAAATGACGACTTTGTCTTCTAAGGCTGTGATATTTTAGAATCCGGGCAGTTACAAACGTGTGTATTTTAAAAACTATTATGTTGATCGAAAAACTTTCCATGGAGGAAATGAAGGTGTTAATATTGTGTTAAATTTAATGAAAAAAATACAAAAATAATAATTTATCATTAATTACAAGAAATACTCTTACTTTATTATAAAATCTTTTGTTTTTCTTTGCACACTTTTTTCAGTCATGTATTGACCTATTATTTTTACCACAGAAGCAAACCTTTGCAAAATCATGATATTTCACACAAATTAACCTAGAAAATCCTAATGCCGTAAAAACCGGTTGCAGAGATTGCGATCTATGGAAATGCTCATTATTAGTTATTATCTTGGTGCCTTCTAGTTAGGCATCACTTTTTGTCTGCCAGAAACGGATTTACTGCATAGTTAAGGGGTCTACACTCAGTAATTCGCAAAGTAGGGGAGGAGCGGGCTATATGCGCCTATTAAGCAGAACACTGATTTAATCAAATATCACATCGAATATGTGTACAAAAACTATAAACACGTGTTCAGGCATCTGTTTTCTATACATTGGAGTCATTTTTATGTTAAAATTTTCTTCTGTTTCCAAGAAAATGATTTTATTATAAGTGTTGTCTAAAATGCCGAACCTCAAACCGTGCGGGCTAAATGCGCCTATTTATGTTTTGAACAGAATTTCTGTTTTTTGGACAATATTTTCGTATAATTTCATTGAAACTGCTAGGAAGTAATAATTTCCGTACGACAAAGGTGAAGTTTCATAAAAATCTATGTATATTATAATTTTATGGAATAAAACAAAAGTTAGGGTTGCCATACTATGGAGGCAGTTCATCCATGAGAAAAACTTTATCAAATCTGTTTTTAGATCGTCAATTCTCTCTTAAGATGTTATTCAGAGCTTAGATTTGAAGTTTCAATGATAAAAATCATTTATTAATTCTATTGAACCTGTTATTTTAGGATGGAGGCATTTTACAAACATGATGGGGGCATACAAAAACACTCTATTATTCCACTATATAATCATTATTGAACTTCCACAAAAGCAGAAATATGTTTAATTTCATAAGTTCATTTGAGTAAGAATCAAAAACCATCCTAGTTTTTGTTTTAAGCTTCTTTACGTATAATTTTTAAAAGTCGAAATATTACATCAAAATGTTTCAAAACCTTGTTCGATTTTTTAAATTTTTTTGAGTTTGTAAATTCATAAAATTCTTTCTTGCCTTATGTTCTAAGCGTATCACCCTCAAAATGCCTTGGTCAGATAAGCTGTCCAGTCAGCCATTTCATCAAACAGCCGTAGGGTCATTTAACCCGATAGGCCCATTTAGGAAACCTTTCCCCTAATTTGCAATAACCATAGTCTGTTTAGCCATATTAGGGTCCCACTCCGATGCTTGGTTTTAATTTCGTGTGCATCCTAGAATGGCTCCTTATACTTCTTAAACTTTTGGACAAAAAAAAATCAGGAAAAAACAACAGTTCATGAGTCTTCAAATCGACAAAGAAGTACAGACCCCGTTCGTTTTTGGCAACAATCGATTTTGGCAACATCCGATTTTGGCACATGTGCCAAAATCGAACGGTTTTTAGAAACAACATTACAATTTAGTTTTCGTTATGACAGGATCAATTTAAATCAGACAAATACCACTAATACGTTTTTGTGTTCTGAAATGGTGATAAAATGCAACAATAAAAACAAAAGTTTTTTAAAAAAATTATTAAGTACTAAAAATAACAAAAAGATGAAAAATTCAAAAAGTTAAAAAACAAATTCAAACAAAAGACTGAAAATGACTAAAAACAACTAAAAAACGATGAAGAACGAAAAAAACAACAAATAAGGCAAATGAAAACAAACATTATAAACAAAACAAGATAAGTGCAAAATGCATCAAAAACATGATGAAAAAAAATCAAAAATTACTAGATATGGTTGGAAATTGACTAAAAATAACGTTTTTGATAATAATATTAGTTATTTTGTGAAAATAACTGATAAAAAGTGGAGAAAAAAACCGTTCGATTTTGGCAACATTCGATTTTGGCAACATAAAATGTACGAGCGTGTTGCCAAAAATGAACGGGGTCTGTATTTCCGAGGCAATTGTACAAAATAATTTTCAGCACGTCTTTTTGCATCGTAAATATCTTAAACACACGTTAACTCAAAAATCTTCAAAAATAGGCAAGATAATCCTTTTCATAACCAACATAACTATACTAACGTTTTTCATATCCGAGCTCTAGTAACGAAGCTATAACCGAAATGAAGTGTCCGGTTACTAAATGATCATAGCTTAACATTTAAATTTCGAAGCTTTTATTTACGTTTACCTACAACTCAAGCTTAAAATTCACAAAACAAGTTTTGTTTTAACGCTTCAACTCAACTTCAACTTCAACTTCAACGTTTTAACTTCAACTTCTTAAACACTTTGATATTTCGTCGGTTTTTCGAAGTTCAAATAAATTATGCCTACAAAACAAATTGAGTAATGGTGCTTTTAATATGCTTGCCAGATTTCCTGGTTTTAACCGGACCTGCCTGTATTTTTCACATTATATTTAGAAAAAGTGCAGCCCAGGCCAGTTGCTCCTTTTTGGATGAAAACATCCCAGATTTTGCCCGGATTTATTTATTTCACTTACAAAAACTCACCAAAAAACCTTAAATTGAGTGATTGTAATCTAACATTTTCGCGGCCAAAAACAATTTTTAAGCATTTTTTATCTTAATAATCGTTATGAGTTTAAAGAAAGCCTTAAATACGATTTCTTACCTCCTGATAAATTTTGAAGGGAGGAAAAAATATTTCAAGTGTTTTCTTTTTGATTTTAATTGAATAATCTCATGATTTTGATCCACTTTGCTCAGATTTTGAGTTGGAAGTTTTAAAATCAAATCCCCGGTTTTGCCAGGTTTTTTTTTTAAATTCCCGACTTGACCCTGTCTAAATATGTTCGGTAAAAATTCTGGCTACCTTCGCTTATAAAAATTAAATTGAGAACGAATTATTTCCGGATATCAAAAATGTTATATTTGAATGTATAATCAGGTGTAATGGTCTTAAATATGAATTCATGTATTCAATTTTTTTTTTTTTTTCATAAAAACAACACAAGGAAAAATCTCAACTTCTTTTTATTCACGAAAAATGTTTGTGATTAAGAAAATCTCAAATGATTCACAATTTTCTTTTTTTTTCATTAAGTTTGATAACCTGTTTAAATTTTATCTGATTTTAGCATAAAATCCAGTGAGTTTGTGAAAACGTCAAGAATATCAAGCAGACTCCCAAACTTTTGGACGATAACTTAAGTGTCTATTTCATTAATTAATAGTACATTCTTAATTTTTTGCACACAATTTTTTTGATTGTGTTTTGAGAAGTATAGAATAAGGATTCTAATGCAACTCAAGTTTTGAAATTAGGTTGACCCTATCGCGAGATGATTGGCTTTGAATATTGAGTGCGATTTTTTGAAAATGTTCTAACTTTAGGTTAAGTTTTAGGTGCAAAACTAAAACATTATTTATGGGCAAAATACCTCCGAAATAGCTATTGCTCATTATCTTTGAAATGAGATCAGAAGATTTGTAATATGTCCTAAGACGGCTGAGATAAGAACGATCAAAATTTGCATGTTTTTTAGCGGGTGATCCCAAACTTTTGGTCGGCAGTGTAAATGACATATATTATTTGATTATTTTAACCCTCTTAAACCGAACTTATTCTCAAAAAGGGATTTGCTTGAAACGGCATAAATCCAATTTTAAAATATAACTTACTGTTTGTGCAGTATTTTTTATAAAATCACTAGCTGATCCCATACGAACTCCGTTTCGTTTTGAACTTGGAATATGTCATGAACAGTTTGTATGAAAGTCAATTGCCGAACATTTTCCAGATGCACTTCCGAATTCATTGTTAAGAAATAATTGCAAAAATATTGGACGATTACTTTTTTTGTCGTCTGCTACTAAATTTAAAATCAGGAATCAGTTGACCGTGCGAAAAACCCCCGTCTATAAATTGTGACGCAATTATTGCCAAAAAGTTAAACCCCTTTCGATAGCCTCTTATACAATCTTTGATATCTGAAATTGATTGCCCTTCCCTCAAAACTGCCGTGTAGAAATTTTCAAAGAAATCCATTGCATAATAACGTCAATATGGCTAAAACAGTGAAAAATTGATTAACATGGACGAACCCTTTCGTCGACCCTTGGCAAAACATTTGACATCTGAAATCGATTGCCCGTCCCCGAAAACTACCGTGTGCAAATTTTTATTCCAAACCGATGTCAAATAACGACGATATTGCAAAAATATTGAAAGGTTAATATGGACGACCCGCTTTGCCGGCCCCTTAAACTGAATCTAATGCCTGAAAACAATTGCTCCTCCCTCAAAACCCTCGTGTACCAATTTTCATCTGAATCCGATGTATAATAACGACAATATCGCATTAACAGTGAATATATAATATGGACGACCCCTTTGGCAGACCCCTGTTTTTAATTTGGATAAGTGAAATCCATTGTTTGTCCCAAATAACTCCTATGTGCAAATTTTCATCCCAATCCGATGTATAAAAACGTTGATATCACTAAGATATTGAAAAGTGTATATGGACGACCCCTTTTGCCGACCTCTTACACTGAATTTGATACCTCGAATCGATTGCATGTCACTCAAGACTATCGTGTAACAATTTTCAGCTGAATATGATGTATAATAACGCCAATATTTCAAAAACAGCAAACAGGTTATATGGACGACCCCTTTGGCTGACCCCTTACACAAAATTTGACACCTGAAATCAATTGCCCATCTTTCAAAACACTCATGCGCAAATTTTCAACACGATCCGACGAAAATTAACGTCAATATCACGAAAACAATATTTGTCTTGTATGGACGACCCCCTTCAGAAGGGGTCATCCGAAAATCTGAAAACATTTTTCATCTTTCCTGGTCCTAATGAGCATCCATGCCAAATTTCAGATCTCTAGCTCCTAAGACGGCTGAGTCTATAGAGGAAAAACAAACAAACAAACAAACAAACAAACAAACATACAGAAATTGCTTTTTATATATATATATATTGAATTGATTATCCATATTTATGAAAACAAGGAAGTTTTCAAACAGTACATTAATGAGAACATGCGCGGTCCTATGGAGGAAGGTTAAAAAAACTGTTTCAAAATACACGAAATTCTCGAGCTTCTATACAAAAATTGGTATTCGCCGTTTCGGTAAAAAAATAAAACTGCAGTCAAATTTTCCATAGGGGTGAAAAATGAATTTTCTGATAGGCGCTTTAGTGGCGGAGGACTTCTACTGGCAGTCTAACCACGTTTAAATTTCTTATCCTTCGTTTAACATTGTTACAATTATTCAAAGTAAACCCTCTTAAACCCAAATTTCATTTTGTTAAAAAATTCATAAATTTATTTTTATAATATTCAACACGTCCAAACCAGCCCAAATTTACTGTTTCATGCTATCAGAAATAGATCCATCATTTCATGACTTTGAATAA
Source organism: Uranotaenia lowii (assembly GCF_029784155.1). NCBI lineage: Eukaryota > Metazoa > Arthropoda > Insecta > Diptera > Culicidae > Uranotaenia > Uranotaenia lowii. The sequence goes on from NC_073692.1 coordinate 138,334,615, forward strand.
TATTTTAAAAATCAATCATCATCGGGAATAATGTTTGAATTTAGGAAAAAAAATTTCTCTTCATTCTTACATTCTCTGTTGCAAATTTCTTACTACTCAAAACGAAGGGTTAAATTGCTTTTCATCCATTCCAGGCAAGGTGACCGAAAAAAATTTTGTGTTTTTGAGAATAAAAAGTTCTGGTTATCTGTGATTTTACTCAAAAATTCTGTAAATATTTTCTGTGATGCTATACCCGAGCAGACTTTTATGGCAGAATTAAAGCAAATTTTGCTATCACGCCCTGAGAGCCGAATTTGCTCTCATTTTGCTTGACATAAGGTGGTACACAGCAAAAATGAGAGCACAAATTTTCATACATGGTTAGCAAAGTGATACCTTATTTTGCTAAAACTGAGACCTTAACTACACCTCGTTTTCCAAGAGCTCGGAGAGCATAATGATGCCAACATAAGGCATCGAACAATTTTCAATAATAGCAAAATGTGGCATCATCATGCTTTCAAAAATTTTAGAAAACGACACCAAAACGAGGTATATTTAAGGTCTTGATACAACAAAATTTGGGATAACTACGCCATCTGTGTTATAAATTTTTTGCTTTTATTTGTGCCCTGTTTACCACCTTAAATCATCCAAAATAACGCAAATTTTGCTTTCAAGACGTGATCGCAATATTAATTCGCATTTATGCTACAGAAGTTTGCTCGAGTAACCGTGTCGCCTACAGTTATGCAACGTGTTAGCAATTTGAACGAATAAAATCTATTGTCGCTTTATCTTTCAAATTTATTGAATTCTTATTTTCTATTAAATTTATGATAGATCCGACAAATATGACATCAAGTAATGTCAGATCAAATGAGTCATTAATATCAATTTAATTTAATTTTAATAAATTTTTGATCTCAGTTTCGAATTGAAGTTTGATTTTTTTTAGTACAGTCTTTCTCAAATTTGAATATTCCAAATAAGAATAAAAATCTTGCACTAATGAAAAAGCTGAAAATTAGCAGTCTTCTCAGAACTAGTTTTTTGATTTTTGTTCGGACATTTACATTTTCAATAAGTGACCAGAGGAAAGTATATAGTTATCTAGTATAAATGGAAGCGTGTTTTCCACACAATTTTTTAAAATATATATTCCGCACCATGTCAAAGACCGTTATGAAGAACAAAATCAGATACACCTTTGTACAATTCACTGATAAATTATTGGAAGGAAAAACTTTTTTTTCCTTTTCCAAGTTTCCAGTGTTGCATATGGAAAGGCGTTTAAAATATGCTTCCAAATTTCAAGTGATATAAAATATGATTATATTCAAAAATATGCAAAAATATGCACATCCGTAACATGAAACGTTTCATGTTACGGATGTGCATATTTTTGCATATTTGCATATTTAAGTACTTGCATAAATTTGGAACACTATGAGGTCATATTAATAACAATTTGGCTTGCTTTTGATATTAATCTGGATTGAGAAACAAAATTATGAAGCCTACTCCACATAAGGCGACTGCTATGCTGTTTGGGTCCTGCAATACGTAACAGTTATCAAAATACTGCAACCTTCGCATAGTATAAATTATGAATCTTTCAATGTATATTTATTAGATAAGATCTGAACTTTAATACAAATGCTGAACCTTAATTTGAAACCTGAAAAGATGTTGTACCTTTTTAAAAAATTTAGGTTTCAATCTGAAGTTTTATTCATTTAATAATTGTCGGTTTTCGTAAGTTTTTTTCTTCACTTGTCCGCTAAACGCCTAAATTTATGTTGAAATATCTAGACATGTGCGTCGAGGCATTGGAGGTCGTCCAAATATTACGTAACGCAATTTTCGATCATTCTCAGCCCCCCACCCCCTAAGTAACACATTTGTCTCAGTTTTTCTATCCTCGAATCATAAAGCGTAACAAACTCTTACAACCCCTCCTCCACTAAATGCGTTACGTAATATATGACCCCTTGCTTACGCATCATAGAAACAAACTCTATTAAAATAGGCTTGCCTATACAAAGGCGTTTAAAATTTGCTTCATAAGTAAAATAACAAAATATGTTCTTGAGATTTTACAAGAGAAACCTCAACACAGAAAAGTCGAATAAACAAAAATTGCTCTGAAACTATACTGCTGTGCTTTTCAATTGATTGAATAAAAATTGCGATCCGGATCAAGTTCCCGCAACAGATTTGCAAAATTATAAGGCTTTTTAAGCCGATTTAGCGAACGAAAACTAGCACAATTCGCTCCAGCCGTGAATTTCGATAATTCTTAATACTATTATTTAAAAAAAGATTAAAACAGTACCTGCAAACACTGGATAAATTTGTTTGTCGCTTCTTACGTTGATCCGGATATACCTGCCTTCTTTTCATAAATATTCTTAACCACTTGGCCCCCGGTAGTATCTTACGAAGCGCTTCAGGCAGTTAACCGATGACATCTGTTGTAATGTAACAAACACTGTTCCATCGTAGCCATAATCGGAACTGTTCCAGTTCGAAACCGCAGACAGGCTCCGTAAATCGCAACATCATTGGTTCATACCGGCATCGAAACTGGCACTTCCGAAATCTTTCTTTTCTCGTTCGGTATTCTGAAAGATAAAAACAAGCATATTTTTATGATAATTACGATAGAATATCTAAAGGCTCACCTACCTTTTGAATTATTCAACAAAAGCATCTTCGTCACAGTAAGGAAACAAAATATTTCGATAATTTTAAGATTTTTTTCGAATGCACGTCCGCACAGCACCATCACTTTATTTCATTACAGAATGTAAACAACTTTTATAGCCTGATATAACGAAAAGGCGCATATAATAAAAAAAATAAAAGAGCGAGTTTTTTTAATTGTCTTTTTTTTTTCATTCTTTACCATACAACTACAAACTCACTTAAGTTGAATTATTTATACATTTACCTTTAACATAGCTTTTAAAATGCTTCAAGTAGCGCAATAAAATAAATTTATAAATCAGTCAAAAAAAAATGTTTTTTTGTTATCCCTGCTGTTATGTGACTTAAACTCATCTGTGACTTAAATCAAACCAATAAGATCTTCCCAATACGTTAGAGATGTTTGTTATATACTTTCCGGTGTTGTAAATTTTAATTTAGAATTTCATACCTAAATTTAACTTACGCTACACAAATTGTGACTTCAAATATTGTGAATCATAGGACTAAAATCCCATCAATAAACCATCATAGCTTAAACATGGTGTATTCAAGTTGGCAAAAAGAAGACGAGCGTTTTGAGGGTGCGCTGAAATTATGACAGCATGTTGAAATATAAACTGTTACTATTGTCCTAAGTAAGGAAAATGGAAGTTCGTTGCAGCATTTTTTAACTTTTAGAATAAAAAGCATAATCGCAGAATCTGAAATTTTTCTACAACTTAGTCGCTTTATCTTTGTTGAACAGTATAAGTTTGTAAAGTGTGTCTAAACAGAGCATCGTAGACAAACATTGAGCACACTTTGAAAATAGTTGTAATTGTTTAAGATAAAAACTCGTGCTGGAACCAAACGAATTCAACAAAACATTTTTTCTTGATAAGATATGCTCATTTTGATTAAATTTGTAATCCTGTTTAATGCGAAACTTTCTTAAAGACTTGATTTGAGTTTTGATAATGATCATTCAAGAGAAACAAAATTAGGTAGCTGCTCACTGGTCGGTGATTTAATCAGATCAATCTGACATTTGAGCGTTTTTTTCTTTTTTCTGTTTGCCAATCCTGCCTATTGTCAACTGTGAATTTTTGACTTTTTAACGATGGACAACCAAATTCCTAGATATTTGAAATTCACTGATAAAATGTAGCAATTCTTGATAACCCACCAAAGCCTTGTATCGAATATGCTTGATTTTTTTCGAATAAGTTTTAATTAGGCCTTTCGAAATTTCGAACACATTTTTCTTACTGCTTGTTTCAGATTTTCACCGCGATGAATATGCGAGACATTTCCAAGGCTCCGAAATCATTAATTTTTTATATCACCCTTACTCTTTGAAAAAATATGAAACCTAAGTGATACCTGATTTTGCTATCGGGTAAACTCGACTAGCAATGCCATCATATTGATCTCAGGATAGTATGTTGTTTAAAAAAATTATCTTAGTTTACTATTAGATATGCTATACCAAATTATGCTAACAACTTGCTGTTGAAAGCTAAAGTTGGCCTTCGCTTGCTATTAAATAAATTCTATTGAGACCTTAACGATGCCTAGTTTTGCTCTCGTAAAAAAGCTAAGAGCAAATGATGCTCTCATTTTGCTGTTGACACCTTATTATGGTCTAACTTTGCTATCCATTTGGGCATCAAAGTCTGCTCGGGTATCCTTGAAATTCTTACAATTTAGTTGGGCAAAATAAATAAACATTACCAATATTATCAAATTTTCTTATTCAAAGTGAGTAATCTAAATTTGATATTGGCCAAAAAATATAATTTTGGAAATCCTTTCAAAATTAAAAAAATCTGTGAAATTTGTGAAAAATTTTAAACACTTTGTTCTGTGACACAGATTCTGTGATGAAAATTTGCTCAAGTTCTGTCAAATTACAAAGTAGTTTTTTATGATTTCGGAAACCTTGCTTAAAGGTTGGAAAATGTTTCAACATGTCTTGTATGAGAGCTTGAAATTAGGAGTAATTCAAAGAAAGCAGAGTTTCAAATGCTCCAGACATCAGAAGCTCTAATGAATTAGCAAGAATGCCCTTTGTGTGAAGTATGGAATTATTTATTAATCTTTTTTTTAATGACTTCTGCAACTGAATTACTATTTAGATTTGGGGTTTGAAAGACAAATATACATTTTATTTGATGTAGAACAAAAATTCACAATGAAAAAGAAGTACAGAGATAATATAAACCAAACAATTTTTACGAATCGTTATTCAGAAAATTAAATCTATACAATTTTTGAATAAATGAGTTTGGACCCGAATGCCAAAAAAGGTCCTAAATAAATGCAAAAAAAATATATGAGTTTTAAATTTGTTTTGAATTGATAATCAAAAACATTTTTCAAATATTTGATTTTCAAACGTATAGTTGCAAATGGAAATCAATTTTAATTTCGTTGTGTTATCCTTACGCTGACCTCGATCGGAAGAAGTTCAGGAAAAGAGGTGATCAAAAGACACCTCATAATTTTCCTTTTCAACATCAAGTTTAATAATTTAATTTGAAAAAGTGACATTTATTACGAAAGATTCCTTAATGAGCTCAAAAGACGATATTTTTTGCCTCCTTGGTATACAAAATACTAATAGTCTTTGAATTTTGAAGATTCTTTGAATCTAAATTTTATCGTATGGGAAATCATACATTTGAAGATTGAAGTTTTATCAAATGATGTCGAAATAAGTTTATATAGAAAATTGGTTAGAAAAGTTTATGATTCTTCTGTTATTTAGGAATTTTTCAGAATATTTTTGAATGAGTCCAATAAGAAGGAGAAGGAGCAGTGTGCAAAACTCCTCTCCCCCTCTCTATATGAACCTTCTTTTAGTAAAAATTTAAGTTGGTTTTGTTGGTCGATTTTGGAAAAAAAAAATATAATCACCACCGTCTCCTCCGCACCTGTAAAAAAAACTGGAAAACATGAAAAAACAAGAAATTCAGCTAATTTTTGATTAATCAATATTTTGGTAGTCTAAGAAATCCCTGTACTATGTGTTTTAAGATCTAAAACAACTATTTACAGTTAAGTCCAAGAGTAACAACAATGCTGGATTGATTTAGAAAAATTATCCTAACTGAAAAATAATTATGGAAGATGTAATATAAAAGCCGTGCCGAGGCAAGGTCCAGAAAAAACTACAAAAAGTCTGAAAATATGTTAAAATTTTTTTCCTCAAAAGTTGGAATTTCTCAGTTATTTCTGAATTTTAAATTGAAGAAATAAATAAGAATATTACTATTTGTTTTAATAGACCTCCAAATAGAGGAAGAAACGGTTGGAACGTCTAAAAACTACAACCGAAAAAGTTTTGAGTTTCTAGCTCCTGTAGTTATGTAATTTATAGGCAGATTGTTAAAAAAATTCTCAAACGATAAACTTTTACTTAGTTCAAAATAAGTTTGTAATCATAAAACTACGCTATCTTGGATTTTACTACTAGAACAAAAATAAGTTAAATGGGTTAAAAGTAAGTTGATAATGTAATGTTTTAATTCCAAGAGAAGAATTTTCAATGTTTTTTCCAAGAGTAAACTATCAAAGAGCCCAGGGAAGAAACAAATGCTTATGATAGGAAAAGATGTCCCTTAAAAAATAAAAGGAACAAATATGAAAAAGAAAAAAAAACCCACAGATAACGGAACCTACTGGTGTTTAATATTGATTTTAATTAATAAAATAAAATTTGCACGAAATGGTATTAAGAAGCAGCCAAAATTTTCAATTAAAACTTTATAGCTCAGATTCATGCCTAAAAACCACAATTGCAGTTAAAAATACAGTTTCCAGTCACTTCCAAGAAACACCAAACTCGTCACACATTCTGGCAGATACCTCCAGATATGTAAAACAAATCGGATTATTTCGTTTTTAAATGGCAAACGTTTAATCGACTCGACATGACGATACGGCAAAGGCTCTCTTCACTTGTAGCGAAATAAATTTGAATATTTAATTCGCCCTCCTCGCGACAACGACGACGCACCCTCGACGCTCTTCGAATCCTTTCCCAATGATATGAAGAGACGAAAAAAAAACAAATATCCCAAATGTCAATAATATATGATGGTTTATGCGAATGTAGTGTCGTTCGAAGTTGGACTTGGACAATCAGTGTGTGTGAGGTGACTCTCGGAATTGGATTTGAATGAGAGGGAGTTGATGGTTTTGGTTTTTTTTATTCATTTTAAATCTCACTACCTTCTTCGTCTTCTTCTTCGATAATAAATACTTTGTGACATTTTGATGGTTGCATCGGAGATTGGAAGAAAGTTTGTCTGCTGCTGCTTTCTTGTCTGGTGTTTGGGTATTGGGTCTTAACAGAGGATTAAATCTCCCGCGTCGAAGGATTGAACAAAAATGTATGGATGAATTTTGGACGCATCGAATTTCGAAAACCTGATTCGCTGGATATTTAGAGTCCAGCGGTGATAAGCCGTAAAAACTTACGCACAAACGATTATTCTCTTATCGGTATTTCGATAATTTGAAATTGAAAAGAGCTTTCAAGTGTGATATTTTATAACCAATTTGATAGGAACTTTGAGTATTTTTTTTGAATATTTTGGAATTCATTTGCAGCAGATGAAAAAAATTTGGTGAAATATTTAGTTATTTGTTATGAAAAAAAGAATGTTTTTAAATACTTCACTGTTTTTTTAATTGATATAAAAACACATTGTTTTTGAGTTATTGGAATTTTCAATTGAATCAAATTGTGCGATATGGAAATCATTCAAGAAAGCTCAACAACTCATTTTCTATAATTTACGTCATTTATTTATTTAGGTACAAATCAACGAACCACAAATTGATCTTAATAATGCTTTGATATAACACATAGGGAACAAATTTATGGGAATAAAATTCACTCTACGAGAAACATTTAAAAAAAGGTCATTATAGGATTTTCAGAATTTTTACTTTTAGGCTTAAACCCGAACGAATGAGTATTTTGCTAAATTCAATAAAATATGTTTAAACTAAACCAAAATACAATATTCTCCAAGAAATTGGGCCTCGGTAATTCAAAACTTTTTCGGTTTTTTTCTGCATTTTGTCGAAATTTGCATTCGGTCTAAAACTGCAGTTTATTCAAAAAAATATAATTCCAATTTAGAACATTTGAAAAATCATTTAAGAGTATCAAATCAAAACGTTATGATTAGAAACAATTTTGTTAGGAATTTACATTCAGCATGATTATGAAGAAATACTTATTATGCAATTTTTGAAAGATAATTGATGCAAATTTTAAACCATTTAGAGCTTATTTTAAACGATTTCGGAGATAAAATCTATATGGGAGAATGGGGAATCATGGGCCACTTTTTTTCGTTGTTCCATAACTTCTTTATTATAAAAGATAAATTGAAATAAAAAATGGTATGGTTTTCTTCATTTTCAAGGTATCATAAGGTATTTTTTTAAATTTTTAATAAGTTATTTTCCCCAAATTCTGACTGTTTGAAAAAAAGCAATATTTTTTGGATTTTGAAAAATGGTGGGGAATCGTGGGCCACCAAATCCAAATTGACCAAATAACATGCTAAGTTTATGAGTAGATCCAAAAGTGTGATTTCCTAATTCATTTCGTTATTTCAAAGCAATTTCAGATGATGAAATAAAACAGAGAGCTGTGTATGATCGCATAGATTCCAAAATCTGACTCGCGAACGTTTTGGCAAATTTCATATAAAGGATGGACAAAATATTTTTCATAACTTTTCATTTGACATAAGAAAACTTTACAGATAGGAAAAACGTATTTTAAGTTCTGAATGTGTATAAAAACATAAAAATATAGGTGATTCAAGATGTGTGGCCCACGATTCCCCACAAGCTATGATTTGCAAATTGGTTGCGTTTGTGTGACTTATTGATGTTTCATCAAAAATTCCTTTTCCACGTGAAAGAGCATGACAAAACTAAGATCATAAGCGTATGAGCATATTTTTGTTATGCACTTTAGGTTCCCCATCGATGAAAATAGCGGGTGTTTTTCTAATTATGTAAGTAATTTTTTCTAACTTTTATTAGCTTGATAAATATAAGAAGCATATGATGCGTATTTCAGTCAACAACATATAGGAATATATGCTCACGCAAAGCGACGACGTTGACAGTTGGTTTGAGATTTTTATCTCAACACACGTCTGAGATATTAAAAGTGGCCCACGTTTCCCCATGGCCCACGATACCCCACTCTCCCCTAATAATGTCTCATTGATTAGCGAAAGTATTCGACATAAACTAACCAATAGCATTTGGTTAAAGTATCTCTACATAGTTTGTGATATTTGCATAATTTTTAATACGATTAAACTCTGTGAAATGTTCTCTATCTTGAGCATTCCAGAATCCGCAGCATTCCATTTCCGGGTCGGGAGAATCCGTTACATTTTTAGGAAAATCTTCAAGAAAACATCGGCCATTTTAATTCAAATTTCCAATTCAAAAATTGGGGAATATTTTGTCGATTCTGAGCATAATTCGAGCATTATTCGATTACAATTAAAAGAGAAACATGAAAGAAAATGGTTTGAAATCAATTTCCAATTCCAATATTCCAATTCAAATTCCAATATCCAATATTAATAAAAAATAGAAAACAAAAATAATTGTTATCAGCTCAAAAAAATTGTATATTGAATACAAAAATCAAAACTTATCATCACTTAATTTGAATTTACTGCTTAGTTTTGCAAACAATGTCAATAAAGTTTTCCACAAAAACCGGGAATCCGGGTCAAGCCAGATTCGTCTTGAAATTTTTTACTAAATAACTGGACATTCTGGAATGCTTACTCCATCTTAATACATGAAACTTTCTTACTCTACATTGTTTTGTCAATAAACATGGAAATAAAGACTACTTTGAACATTTTGCGCTGGCAAAAGCGCTTATCCCATCAATGCAAATGCTTCTTACTTAATCGAAATAGTACAACTAAAAACACTATAAAGTAAATAAGGACTACCAAGAAACTGGAGCAAAGTGTGCTCCCCTCTTTTCTAAAAAGTTTCAAATTATAGTATGGGAGAGTGAGGAATCATGGGCCACTTTTTTTCGTTGTTCCATAACTTCTTTATTATAAAAGATAAATGAAAATAAAAAATGGTAATGGTATGGTTTTCTTCATTTTCAAGGTATCATAAGGCATTTTTTTTTATTTTAATAAGTTGTTTTCCCCAAATTCTGACTGTTTTAAAAAAAAAGTAATATTTTTTGGATTTTGAAAAATGGAGGGGAATCGTGAGCCACTAAATCCACATTGACCAAATAACATGCAAAGTTTATCAGTTGACCCAAAACTGTGATTTCATAATTCATTTCGTTATTTTAAAGCTATTTCAGATGATGAAATAAAAAAGAGAGCTGTGTATGATCGAATAGATTCCAAAACCTGACTCGCGAATGTTTTAGCAAAATTCCTTATATAGATGGACAAAATATTTTTCATAACTTTTCATTTGGCATAAGAAAAAACTTTACAGATAGGGAAAACGTATTTTAAGTTCAGAATAAACATAAAAATAAAGGTGGTTAAAGATGTGTGGCCCACGATTCCCCACAAGCTATGATTTGCAAATTGGTTGCGTTTGTGTGACTTATTGATGATTCATCAAAAATTCCTTTTCCACGTGAAAGATCATGACAAACCTAAGATTATAAGCATATGAGCATATTTTTGTTATGAACTTTAGGTTCCCCATCGATGCAATTAGCAGGTGTATTTTTAATTATGAATGTTAATTTTTCTAACTTTGTTTAGCTAGATAAATAGAAAAAGCATATGATGCGTATTTAAGTCAACAAAATATAGAAATATATGCTCACGCAAAGCGACGACGATGACTGTTGGTTCAAGATTTTTATCTCAACACACATCTGAGATATTAAAAATGGCCCACGTTTCTCCCCCGTTTTTCGTTTTTTCGATACCTCACTCTCCCCTATCCTTTAAATTTGATGAGAAACTTGGCTGTGGTTCCTAAAGTATGTAATTTTCAATTAACATTATAAAAGCCGCATAGTCTAATACTGTATGATTCTCGAAGAGCTTCTCATTTCGTTTTATTTGTTCATCATTTGTTTACCAGAAGGTTACATGCCGAATTGAAGCATAATATTCTTATTACGGGAAGGAAATGCATTGAGACTGAATTATGAATGAGATTTCAACACATTTTGTTAGGAAGAATCCAAAAAAGTGGTTTTTCAGGTTCAAATTAAATTTTCTTGCCACATTTTTGAGGAGATTCTCTCCTAATAAATAAATTTTTCACGGAAGAAACCCATGGAGGTCAAAATGAAATAAGTATTTCTAATAATTTCAATCTCCACAATTTTAAGATTTAATACGTTGAAATATCTTCAAAATCTGATAGTTCTGAAACACATACTAATTATAAAAATTCTTAAGCTGCAAATTTAATAAAAATGTGCATTTTGGAGGACAATTAAAAAAATTAGCTGGAAAAAATTTTAGCTTAATTCAATAATGTGAAAGATTTCAAACAATTGAAATGCATTTAAATTCCAATTGGTAATTATATATCCTTAATAAATGTATACAAATTCATCTCATTTCTTACACAATTTGAACAATTTAAACTTTCGAAAATTAATTTTTGTATTGTTTTGCACAAATAGCTTAGTAAGAGGTCAATAAGTTTATTCTCAAGCAAAAAAAAAACACATTTTTACTTAGATGAAGGCTTAGAAAGTTATATATTGTCTGACACAGAGAAACAACTGCATAAATCCTTTAGCTGCATTATATGTACTTATAATAAACTTGAATGTTGTAAAAATGCTTCAAATATACGTCGGGGGCACAAAAGTACACATATATTCAAGACTAGCTGAACCCGTACGAACTTCGTTTCGCTTTAAATCATTGGTACGTCAAAATATGTTTAGAAAATGAATTCAAAACATTCTTTCGACAATTTTGGGGAAAAAATTCAACAGTGTTTAAAGTCGCTACTATTACTATTACTTGAAATTCAAATTTAACTGTTGATAGGCTTTTTATTAAAATTTATGTGAGAGTGTTTTCTTCTCGATCGGTTGCAAAATCTAGACATTATGGCAGGAACATGTACTATTTGTTTGTGTGCACGACTCTTTTGCTTGACCTTCACACTTAAATTGGTATCAATTAACTGCCTCCAACAAAATTATTGCACAAAACACTGAACTTTCAATGAAACCCCCTTTTTCTGTCCCATGACCCGAAATTCGATAATTGAAATCAATTTTACGTTCCTCAAAACTCCCTTGTGCCATTTTTTTCTTTTCAAATTATATGTAAAATTACGTCAGGAACTTGAACACAGTTATCAGTAAATATAGACGCCCCTTTCACCGACCCTTGACACGTAACATGCTACCTGGAGTCAATTGCTCATAGTTTATAACCCTCATCTGAACATTTTCATCTCAATCCGATGCATGATCACGACAATATCGCGAAAACAGTCAGCAACTAACATGGACGGCCTATTTTTTGACCACGATTCAAAACTTGACACCTGAAATCAATTATCTTTTCTGTTAAACTTCCATGTGCCAATTTTCATTACAATTCTATGCTCAATCAAGAGAATATAAAAATAAAAAAAAATAAAATAAAAACAGTAAACCTAATAATAACCCCTTTTGCCGACCCCTAAGTCAAGATTTGAAACCTGAAAGCAAAAGAGCGTCCCTCAAAACTCCTAGGCGAAAGTTTTCATCTCAATCCAATGTAGAATAACGTCAAAATCGCAAAAACATTAAAGTTGGGTATGGACGACTCCTTCAGCCGACTTCTGATCCACAATTTGAAACTTGAAATCGATTGCTCGTCTTTTAAAACACTCATGTGCAAATTTTCATCACAATCCAGTGTATAATAACACCAATATCGTAAAAACATTAATCAGTGAATATGGACGACCCCTTTGGCCGACCTCAAACCCTAAATTTGATAACTGTAATCGATTGCTCGTCTCTCAAAACACTCATGTGCAAATTTTCATCACAATCCGATGTATAAGAACGCCAATATCGCAAAAACATAAATCAGTGGATATGGACGACCCCTTTTGCCGACCCCTATCCCTAAATTTGACAACTGTAATCGATTGCTCGTCTCTCAAAACACTCATGTGCAAATTTTCATCACAATCCGACGGAAAATAACGTCAATAACGTGAAAACAATATTTGTCTTGTATGGACGACCCCCTTCAGAAGGGGTCGTCCAAAAATCTAAAAACATTTTTCATCATTCCTGGTCCTAATGAGCATCCATGCCAAATTTCAGATCTCTAGCTCTTAAGACGGCTGAGTCTATAGAGGACAAACAAACAAACAAACAAACAAACAAACAAACAAACAAACAAACAAACAAACAAACATACAGATAATTGCTTTTTATATATATAGATAAGGTGATATGAACTGATGCGTAGGGGGAAATTGAGATAGAGTTAGAAGTTTCGCTCATACGATTTTTTGGAAGCTGAATTGAAAGGCCGTTGGAAGCTGAACAAAAGGTTATGTAGATTAGTTTTGGAACTTGAAAGTATCAATAAGAACATAACTTTTGAGCTACATAGAAAAAAATTCAGATCAATGGTGGACCGAGTAAGTTTTTTGGTACAGTAGTTTTTCAATTTTATCACACTCAAAAAAAATATTTACCGTGATAATGGCGAAACTGTTAATTTTACAAAACTAAAACAAAAACTTAATAAAATTTTTGTTTTGTCTTAAACGACGAGTTATTGTTTTTAATAAGTAGTGGGCATCCTAAGTATTCATCAGAATTGCTCATTTGATCCATTTAGAAAAGTTAACCTCACTAGAAGATTAAGAATTTACTTGACTTGCAAATGTTAAATTGCAAAGCAATTTCACAATTGTTCCTTAAAAGCGAAGCATGTAGGATATTGATAAGAAAATTTTCATCCCATGAGAGTGTAAAATTGAGTGAGACTAATGCTTTTTACAAAAAATGAAATGATATTTACTCTAGTTTCGATTAAATAAAAATAAAAAATAAAAAAAAAATAAATTATCAAGCGCAAACTGCACCATGAGAATACTTCCTGTTTGGTCTTTTTTATCACACACGTCATACCATAACTTATTAAAACTATTTAAATATTTTGCTATCAGATAGGCTTTTTGAAGCTAGATGGGTTAGTTTTCATACAGGTTAAATTTAGAGTTAACTACCGTATTTAACGTTTTATGCCAAAATTTTAATGCCAAAAAATGAGGGTGCGCTCTATTTAACGGTGCAGTTTTGAACACATTTAGTTTTTTTAACAAAATGTTCACCCAAAAATGCAGGTGCCCTATTAGCCTTTTTTACAATTGCACAACACAGAAGCTTAAAAGCGTGTTTTACTAAAAAAAAATCACTTGTAACTTCGGCTCAAAAGGCCTAACGAAATCTGTTATGATAATTCTTTCAATTTCATATTGTTGAAAAACCAAACACAAGTAAAAATAAACACTAAATCAGCCTTGTTCCCACGCACTTGTGAATTTGAGATAATTAATTAGATTAATTTAAATGTTTTTCGAATTCGCATGACGATTTGAGACACTTAGATACTCAATCCAGTAAAGAAATCAACGATTTAATGGTATTTTCACATTATAAAAATTCATATACAATTCCAGGAACCATAAAATACGAAAAACAAATATGTCGTGTTTTTAATGATTCGAGGAGACTGGAAATTGGTTTTGTTTGATTTATCAAACTTCAGAAAAAAAGAGCGAAATAAAAACACTGATAAAGCAGTGTCTAAATATGGCGAGTATTGAAAAAATAGTGACATAATCGAAGAACTACTTCACATGTTTTATTGGACTTTTGGTTGTTTCGGTTTCTATTGGCAATTTTTTTTTCTCAACTGATTCATAGTCTATGCAGCAAAGGGTTAGTAAAAAATTATTAAAACAACTTTTGTTATTCATAATTCAATATCATTGATTTTCACGAAAATTTTTCAAAAAAAAAATCGTACAATTAACGCACATGACCCGTTTTTTGACCCATGACACAGAATTTCAAATTATTTTTCAGTTGAACGTCTCCAAAAATCTGCCGTTTACGAATTTTGGTCTTTATTATTGTCTTTTGCATAAATTATTGCATCATTTTATTGCGAAAAGAATAAACATTTAATATGGACGACCGTTTTCTCTACCCTTTAATGAAGGAGGTTGCCATCCGTACCGCTTTTTTCATAAAGGTATCCAAAAAAAAGCTTTCCCTAATTTGATTTTATTGCTTTATCCAAACTGCACAACTGAAACAAGATAAAAGCTTTTTCTTTGAACACTCATATGTTTGGAAATGATATTCTTGAAATATTCCATGCAATTGACGTTTGAACATTTTTTTGATTTAATTTGGAATGAAATACATATTCATTTTACAAGAATGCAAAATAGGATTCCATTTGACGAAAGCATGTCAGATTATCTGACTCAGATATCAATCCATCAAACTAATGTAATAATGTTTCTAAAATATGGCATAAATATAGTCGTTGGAAAATCATTTGCCCAACCTAGCATTAAGAAGAGGGTTTTCATAAAATGTGGAAAGTAGATCCTGGATGGAAACTATCTATGCTTGATGCATGGCGAAATTTTTATCATTTTAGGAAATTAATTAATATTACAAAAAGGATTTGGGCAACGCTAGAGTTAGACTTAACTCACTGCACAGTGGTCCAGATCAAACATTTAGCGAGATAAAATTAATATCACAAAATCAGTGCGTATAAGACAAAGCATTTGTTTTACAAAGTTACTTCATAAAGCTTAGTTCTTTTAGAAATGGGACAGTTACGAATACGTGTATTTTAAAAACCATTCGTTTCATCTAAATAATTTCTTCGAAAGAAATTCAGGTAATTTTATGATAATTCAAGAAAAAATTTGAAATAAAATGTTTATTGTTTTTTGAAAGAAAAAATTCTACCATCGGCCGGCGCACACTGTTTTCTGTCATGGTATTGATAAGTTTTCGAAACTAATACTTCGTCTAAACTGTATTTTAGGTGACTACTTTTCGGTCCAATCACTCTCTTTCAAAAGAAACTGAAGGTAATTAAGTGGATACAGCTGTGTCGAAACTAATAAAACTTGATTGTTTTTGAGCCACTTTAAAACGTTTTAAATGGAATTTCCGCTGGCAAAATCTGACAAATACAAAGTAAAACCATCATGAAATTGAACTTAGAGTATAATCGGTTAATATAGATCGTAGGTTGCGAAGGTATATACAAGATGACTCTTTTTAGGCATTCAAAATCAGCGAAAACCAAAGTTTTCGATTTGAAAATTTATGTTTTTTTCCACAGGAGCAGATCATTATATTTTATACAAAACAACTAGCAAATACATTCTTTAATATGCTCTGAACCTTGCCACTAGCACACATGGTATAGGATTTAAACGCTGAAATTTGTTTGTGATAGGGTTCATGTGCTTCATTCCAATGCTTGATTTAAACTTTGTAGTCATTTTTGACAGTGTTTGCATACTTTTCTTTGAATTGAATTGAATTCTTTGAATAATCAACGGTTTTTGTCAGCTATCAATTTGTTAATGACGAATTTTGAAGGAAACTGTGCAAAATATTTTTGTTTTCTTTTTCTCTTACATCATAAATGTCTCAAAAACGCGTGAGTTTCAAATTTTGAAAAAATAGTTCTGATAGCGCTGTTCAGTCCGACAAGCGGACTGAGAAGAGAGCGGGAGGAGAAGAACGCGAGATGAGCGCCAGCCAATCAGCGAGCAGCAGCCGACGCGACGAAGGTATAAAAACGCGCGCACTCGCGCGTTGCATGATCAGTCTATTTTTAACCACCATCGCGGCAACATCGATCCATCGGAGCGACCAGAACCGAAGGAAGAGTAGGCGAGCTATCCACCAGTGGCCTTCTCCGGGGTCACCCGAAGAGGAACAAAGTGGATAATAAGAAGAAGCAAATGAGTGTAATAGTTCGTGAAAGAAAAAATTAATCCAGGATGTTCCATCGCGAGTAAAAGCTGTTGTTCCTCTGTGCTTCCTCCTCGCATGCTTCCGTTCCAATCGGCTCTTTTCAGAGCCCCCCCTTAGAAAAGTTTAGTTCGCGATCACTGTGGTGACAGTGATCGACCGGCCTTTGCCCCAGGTACAGTCCGAGGACTTTCCTCCTCCGGTGAGACAACAACAGAGGTTGTCTAGGAGAGGCTCACTCCCATGAGGGGAATGAGTCCCATCGGTGGTTAGTTTTCCAAGCCTCGCCCCTACAGTCCAATGGCTTTTCATAACCACAACAAGTGCTTTTCACAAGCAGCAAAATGTTGTCAATATTTCGATTATCCGATTACTAGTAAACGAGCTATTAGCAGAAGAAAGTGTCCCGTTTCTGAAAGAACTAAGCTTTATAACAAGCGCTTTCTTTTTAAAAGCTGAATTATTAGGACGTGTTAATACCAGAGAAATTCGAGATACTGATTTCTTTCGGTGAATAGATAGAATATAGAAGTGTTCTAGAAAGCAATAGATTGTATCTTTTAAAGAAACTTTGCTGAACGGTATGTGCAATGGAACGGTATTACGCGATTATTTTTTCAAGATTTAAAAAAGTAGGGCGTGTCTAAAAAACGGTTTTTGCATATAACTTTTTTTTTAAACAAGCTCTAGAAATTTTGTGTGTTCTTAACACTTTCTCAACACAACAAAATGCATCTTTTTCTCGAAGACTGTGCATGGCTATCTTATTGTCTTTTGAAGCTAGGTGCATTATTGTGTAAAAATTTATCAATTTTTGAGCTGCTTTATCTCGAATTTCTGTTTTTGTTTTTTGCTGCATAAACTAGGTCTGGCGTCTACGGATCTACCATGGGTTGTACAGACGCTTGCGAGGATGCGTGTGGAGATTTTGCCAGTAATATGACTTTATGCGTTTCATTTAAGGTAATTTTCTACTAGTAATTAACAGTTAAAAACACTGTACGAAACTTCCATTTCGCCAAATTATTTATATCTCAAAAATCAAACTTGCCAAACATGACATACTTAAAAATACGCCTGCGCCTTCTGAGACCATTATCTGCACAAAAGCAGAAAATTTTAAATTACTTTTAAAGCCGGAAAAATAGAGGGTTTAAGAGGAGTATTTGATATTTTTTGTATGAAAAAACATGAAAACTAAAAATGTTGAAAATTAAAAATCTCGAGTTTTACAAAAAAAGCGTCTCCAGTTTTTCTGTATCTTATATTTGTTTTACAACCTAGTTGATGCAGCAAAAAACAGATTTTTTCGTTTGTCCCAATTCGAGATATAGCAGCTCAAAATTGATAAATTTTACACAATAATGCTCCTAGCTTCAAAAGACAATAAGATAGCCATGCAGCTTTCGAGGAAAAGTTGCGTTTTGTTGTGTTGAGAAAGTTTTTAGAACACATCAAACTGGTAGAGTATCTAAAAAAAAAGTTATAAGCAAAAAACCGTTTCTTTAGACACGCCCTTCTTTTTAATTCTTGAAAAAATCAAAGAGCGATACCGTTTCATTGCACGACTTTGGTATGTTCAGCAAAGTTTCTTCAATAGATACAATCTATAGCTTTCTAGAACACTTCTATATTCTATCTATTCACCAAAAGAAATTAGTATCTCGAATTTCCCCGGTATTGACACGTCCTAATAGTTCACCATTTAAAAAGAGAGCGCTTGTTATATGAAGTAACTTTGTGGAACAAATGATTTGTCTAAAACGCACCGATTTTGTGTTATTAATTTTGTCTCGCTAAATGTTTGATCTGGACCACTGTGCAAATTTTAAGATTTTTTCAATCTTATAACCAACTTTAAAAGATGAATAAAATCACTTAAATAAACATAATAAAAAAAAATAATTTGAAATATCAATAATTAATTAGAATTGAATAGGTACATGCTAAAGTGAAACATAGCAACAAAATTTATTTCTTTATTGGCAAAACAACAAATTTGCACAAGCGTTTGTCTTAACATTTGAATATGGTTAAATAAAAAAAATAGCTTGGCTATTAGAAATAAATCTTTTTTTTTAATGGTTGTTTGATTTTCTGCAGGGGTTTTAAATCATGAACATAAATTAACTCGGAAATCAGGTGTTCTACTTTGTTAGCTATGTCTCAGATGCCGATTTAAAAATGTTTAAATCAATTAAAAAAAACACCGTACTTTTATACCTGGAGCAGGTACCAAAAACATTATTACCTTTGTACATTAGTTTTTTGGAAATGTTCAGTTTTTTTTTAATTAAATTGCAGAAATAAATTGCCCTTGCCTCAAAACTCCCTTGTACCAATTTTCATCTCAATTTGACGAATAATTACGACAATATCGCAAAAACAGTGAGCAGATAATATGAACGACCCTTTTCGCCGATCCTTGACCTTAAAGTTGTTACTTAAAATTAATTATCCTGTCCCTGAAATCCTCATATGCAAATTTCAGATCCAAATTTCATATGCACGTCATATTACGAAAACAGTGAACAATTTATATGACCAATCCGTTTTCAACTTAAGAAAAAAATTAGATTCTTGATATCAAAAGCCCGCTCCTCAATTCTCACATTTACAAAATTTCATTTCAATCCTTAGTAAAATCACGACAATATCACAAACACAGTGAACAATTAATATAAACCCCTTTTTCCGTTCCCCGATCCATAATCGGATACCTAAAATCTATTTCCCATCCTTTAAAACTACCGTGTACAAAATTTCATCTCTGTCTGATGCAAAATCACGACAATATCGCAAAAATAATGAATAATTCATATAAACGATCCCTTTAGCCGATCCCTGACCCAAAACTTGACACCTGAAATTAATTGACCGCTTTTTTTTAAACTTCCATGTGCCAATTTTTATCTCAATCCAATTTATAATAACGTCAATAATGCAAATATAACAAATTATTTTTTTTCGTTAAAAGTGCGATGAATAGAGTTTAGTCTGCTGTTTAATGTGGCAAGTTTTCAGAGGCGCAAAGTTTTTCAATTTAAAAAGATTTGGGTATCATATTCATCTTTGGTTCTAAAAGCACATACTTCAACTTCACTCTTCAAATCGAATCTCTGATTAGATCGACTAATATTTTTTCCACGATTAACTGAGATTTAATGACTATAGGGATACATCATCAGAAATCATCGGAACAAAATATCTGTGGAATATAAAAATTTGCCTTTTTTTAAGTAAATCCCGGATAACCATATCAGAAGTCGTCAAAAGCAAAGAAATATCGTTTTTTAAATTGTAATGGTCTATTTCCAATCAATAGCAGCGATGTTTACGCCCAAAATAAGTGCATTCTAGTTATGTCTATTCTGACGAAGTTGAATCGACTCTCTTTGTGAATGTATCGTATTTAAAGCAAATACTTATGAGGTTTTCTGTATCAAACTTTTTGATTTTGTCTCTATTTGAGGTTGATTAAATTTACAAACACGTTAGAGTGTTTACTTTCCAAGGAAATTTCCTTCCAAGCATGAATGCAATCTTCCCTCCAACCACAAACTATCGGACACAACTGGACAGAGCTATTGAAGTTTCCCAATGGATTTCATTCTCTTCGAAGACTGATAACGTTCTGAATGTACATTGTAGCTGTAGGTTTCGTCTTCGGGTTTCAACGTTCGGCTAAACCAAAGCAAATGCCTACCTATCTGGAAAGAAACCATAAAAGTCTACACATAGTTCATTGATGCACCTTGGCTTAGGGTGGAATTTCCCTAGCAGCCACTGGTCCTTTTCTTATTATCGCAGTCCATTTTTGCATGAAATTTAAGTTTATTTTTTTTCGTTACCATTTTTTGTTCATTTCAGAAAGGTCAAAAGTGAAATAGAATCACTATTGGTAGTTTTACCATCGAAGTGAAGAAGACACTCCAACAAGCAAATTTATTTGACAATTGGTAGTTTTTCGCGAGACTTCGGACAAATCGGTCAAGAAAGAAAGTTTAGTGCTATATTTGAATGAAAAGCTGGTCACAGAATAGATTTTTCCCCATTTGAAATTGAAACTGACTCATCAAAACTGTTCAGGTGCTGTTTGATCCGGTGTTATATTCTGTGAAGTGAATAAAATCAAAGGAAAGGATCTCAAAGACAGATTTCCTTACGCTAATTGAGTGACAAAACACGCTTTGATTGATAGTCAAAGCTTATCAAACCTCAAGAAAAGCGAGAAAACCCATCAAAAAATGGACTTCGACGAATACCGCAAAAGAGGTAAGTAGCTATGAGTAATTTGTTAAAACAATTTCATCACCCATAAATCCATGTCTGATGACATGGAAAATATTGTTCCATTTCCCACAGGGAATCAAGGCTCAATCCCGAGGGACCATTTTTCTTACGCAACCATTTCTGCTAATTATTACAAGGAATTTTACGCAGTCCTCCTTCAGTGCAGTCTGGTTGGGCAGACAGAAGAAGAGGGAATATAAACGAAGCACGTGTTAGTGTGCTTAGAAGGGGAAGAAAACTTCAAGGGGGAAATTATTAGTCAGCCATTCATTCCTTTCGTTCATATCCGCGGATTATTGGCTACACTTTGAACACTAGCGCATTTACTGGGGAGTGGATTTGAGCCTTTCTGGGAAAATTTTAACACAGCTTTCTTTGCTTTTTGGATTTTTGTTGTAATTTTTTAGTGGAATGTTTCGATTATATGTTAGGCAAACTAAGACTAAATAAAGTTTTGGTCGGAAGCTTTTGGTCTATTGATCAATTAAATCTTTGATGTAAAATGTTTAATCAAGATTTAAAATAATAATCGTTGGGGCCTTAAACAAAACAAAAAATGCTGTGAAATATTTTAAACACCTTGAAACATAGTCCACCGGTGTAACATTGAGCAAAATGTGATTATTTCAGAGAATCATCAATTAGGTTCTTTGGTTACAAATACCATATCTCAAAACTATTCATAAGCTCCTCATATAAGTACCATTGACAGAGCATGAAATTTTTTTCGAAAATTTAATTGTTTTTATGAATTGTTAATAAGCTGTCATAATGTTCAGAATTATCCATGATTGATGATATTATCTTTGTTTGTTTAATATTCATATAAAACTTTTTTTGTGTATTAGGTATTTTTAGGTTTTTAAGGTCGAATAATCAGTACCAGACAACATTTATTCAGGAAGTGTGTTGATTTTCTGGCATTTCAACACAAACATATATGTACATACATAAGTTAACTAAGCTTTTCAGAAAATCAATATAGTGTAACATTTCTAATTTAAAAAAAAAAAAGTAAAACAGAATAGATCTAAGAATAAAAGAAGATTTTTAAAATAACTGATCTTGATGAAAAATGGCATTCATAATAATGACAAACGTTATTTTTAGAAATAAAAAAGGAGAAAAATTGGTGAAAAAACCATTCGATTTTGGCAGCACAAATTTTTTAAATAGTGATGCCAAAACGGAAGGGGCCTTTATTAAAAGAAAGGCTGAATAAGCATAAGAATGAGTTTTTGGTGGATAATTGTTGAAGTTTTTAATGTCATTTACATCAAAATTATTTTTGAACGGGTTTGGGTCAGTTTTTCGGCTTATGTGTACAACATAAATATTTCATTCTAGAATCATCGAGATATTTCAATTTTCACCTTTTCAACGGAATAGTGTAATCTTGTTGGTCAAAGGATGTAAATATACTCTTTGAATGTAAATCGTTTTGCAATTTTCTCATTGAAAGTTTTACTGACTTCAAACATATCGCATTTTGATCGATACCCGTTTAAATTGATAAGTAACATTTAAAAGAAGGTTGCAAGATAACCTAAGTTTATTCGGGTTTGTCCGGATATTTAATACAAAATTTGGGAACAGTCCGGCTTGGCCCGGTTTCCCGGATCCCATTGAAAAATTTACGGTTTTATTCACTTTATTTGGCAAATCTTACAAAAAAAATGTGATGAAATTTTTTTTCTTCATGTTCCTTAAACGAAATTTTTTGAGCAAGTTTTATAAAAATAATCATGGAAGGTTTTTTGGAAGCCTCAAATACTATTAAGTAAACTTTCGAACACCGATCGGTACATACGGAATATTGATTTTTAGCAAAACATATCGATTTCAAGTTTTTTTTTTTTAAATTTGTTCAGACAGGAAAAAATTACTTCCAATATATAATTTATTCTATTGTTTTAGCATTTTGTGAAATTTTGAGCCAAGGCGGCATCCATAAATTACGTAACGCAAAAAATGCCCTTTTTTGACCCCCTCCCCCCCGTATGTCAAAAATCGTAACGATTCGATGTACGTTTTTATATTTTTGTCAAGCATCGCACCGCCAAAATGTGACAAATTACGTCAACATTTCAATTCATTTTTTGAAATTTTTCTACTGTAACAGGAACAGCTTTGGCGGTTGATTGATTGAAAAGTACGGGTTTTACACAACTTTTTAACATTTTTTGTGGCCATGATCTTAAAAAAAATTGATAAAAATTTCCGTATGGGCAACATATAGCTTTAACTTCAGCTTTCTCATGCACTAAGTGAAATTTTTTTCGAGCACTGATGAACAGATTTATAGCAATTTTCCTGAAGCATGTTTTTTCATAAAAAAATTCTTGGACTTAACATAACTTTAAAATAATTGATTGTAGCTGAAAATTGTCTGAAAAACATATTGGAGTCACATTATAGGCTTTTCAAAACTATAAATTTTAAAGAAATCGGTTGAGAAACAAGAAAGTTTTAGCGAAAACAGTGAAAACCGTCATTTGACCGCTCGCGGTATGAATAGGTATATACAAAGTGTCGGTATGTTTAGTGTTAAATAATACAAGAAAAAAGAGTGAACAAGACAAAACATGATGAAATGAAATAAAATTCATTGAAACAATATCAAACTAGACGAGACAAGTTCAATTATTGTTAGAAATACGTAAGAAGATTAAATGAAAGATCAAATAAGATTAACAAGACTTATCTGGGAAAAACAAAAATTAATTATAGAAAAGGTGAAATAAAATATATCTACATGAAACTTATTAAAAATTAAAACAAGTTAAAAGTAGATGAAAATGACGAAAAAAAAAAATCAAGGGCTATCGAAATTGGAGCTTCCGTTGACTTCTGAATGCTACTTCATTCAATAAAATTTTCAACTTGTTTATTTTCTTTGTCTCTAAATTAAGGTTGCCAGATTTTTTTCAGCAAGTATCCGGGCTGGACAAACCGGGCAATTTTTATAGAAAAGCCTAGCAAAATCCGGGCATTCCATTTCAAATTGCAACCATAAATCCGGGCAATATCCGGGCAAATTTTCTAAAAACTCAGAAATTTCTCGACTAAAATCAGGAAAAACCAATGAAAAATAAAATTTTTTTCATCAAAACTAAACGATAGATTTTGAACCGTGTTATAGGCTTAAAACACCTTTAATGATTATTTTTATAAAACTTGTTCAAAAAAAAAAAAACCTTTTGGAGGAGTTTGTTGTTTTTTTTTTGTTTAATTTGCCAAACAAAGTGAATAAATCCGGGCAAAATCCGGGCATTTTCAATGAAATCCGGGCAACCGGGCCGGGCCGGACTGTTCTCAAATAAAGTATTAAATATCCTGGCAAACCCGGTTAAAACCGGGCAATCTGGCAACCGTATTCTAAATGTTGTATTACAGATACCGTCCGTTTTTTGGTAGTATTTGATTTTGGCATCGATCGGTTTTTAGAAACAACATAACTTTTTAGTATTTTCTTCAACATGACCAATATAATTTAGACACACACTGTTTAAAAATAATAAATAATAACTCAAAATTATGAAGAATGACAAAAATAGCAAATAAGACAAAAAATATACAAATATTATAAACGAAACAAGAATAATACTAAATGCATAAAAACATGATAATGAAAATTTAAAAAGGTTGAAAACTGTCTTCAAATTACTTTCATTATTATTATCAACATTATTTTAAGTCAGTTTTTGACTTTTTCATTTTTTATTTAGCACAGTTCCCAGATTGTAATAAAACAGGAGATTTTTTTCCAAATACGTTGAATGGCACGAATGATTTTGAAAAATTTTATTTTAATGCCTAATTTAACAACATTTACACTTTTCGCCATCATGATGGTTTGTATTATTTTAAAAATTAATTTTTAAACTTTTTGTTGAATTTTCAATATGCACTGCTATAATTGCTAACAACTTGCAAAAATATGTTTTCTCATAATTCGCTTTTAAAGGCATCATCATTCAGAAAACAATTTTATAATTTTTTTTGTTTTCTTAATCAACGACATATTAAATGTTTAATTAATAATTCAAATTTCCATATCCAAGTAAGATCAATTGTTTTGAAAGACTCTTCAAGCCTCTTATGAAATCTAAAGTTAGGCTAGGAGCCTGTTAGAAAACATTGTTACTTGGGATAGGAAATTTGTAGGTACTTATGTAGAACTTGATAGCGCTACTTTTCGTTTGAATACGACTGTTCCAACATATTTCTAATTCGATTTTAAATGTAGGTTTTAGATTTGAAATTCAGGAAACGATTCATGGAAAAAAAATTACAAATAAGAATTCAAAAAAACAAATTTGGAATTCAGAAAAACTATTGAGGAATTAAATAGATATGTCTTCAAAATCAGATTTATTTTAAAAAAATTAAATCAGAGCTGCAAAATAAAAAATTTAAGTCCTTAGAAAATAATAAAAAAAATCTCTTTTTTTGTTTGTTTTGATATCTCAGCTTTGAGAAAAAAATCTTTCGTTTTAAAATAAGTATTTTTTTTAATTCAAATCTGATTTTTTTTCTCGTTAAAAAAATGTAAAACAAAATTAACATTGAAAAACGGTTCTTGTATATACCGAAACCAAGCGCTTAAAGTTTTCAACTTCAATTGAATTTTCAATATTCAATTTTAAAGATAATTTCACAGTTCGTTTAAATGAACTTAAAAGGTGGTCAAAAGTATTAGAGAGGTGTTTTTGATACTAGATCAATTTAATGCTGTTTCTGCACATGTTTTGTTCTTAGAAGTTAAAAATTTTATGTGAAAAATTAAGATTTAGCCATATTATATCAAACGTTCGCCTCTAGTGCGTTTTATATCGAAGCATTGCTCAGCTGATATACATTTGAGAATAAAAATATATTCGTCCAAATTTTACACAGTACTTTACTGCCGTTTCAAGCAAGATTGTCTCATGTGAAAAAAACGTGCAAGCGAGAAAAATGCGATGGAAATTTTCGCTATGTTTCCAATTTTTCTCTCAAACCTAAATTTCACAGACAGTTCATTCATAGTAAACAAAATTATATTTCCTTCAAAAAACAGCAAATCAGAGCCAAAAATGCTTCGTGTGACACTTTTGCGTAGATTCAGAACGCAAACCGATGTTAGTTCTACGAAAAATTGTCACACGGCAACTATTTTTCTAACATTTTAAAAGTACGTATAGTTTCTATTTTGCCAAAAAATCAAGTTAAACCGAAAATTGAGAAATTCGTTCCTCTTTGTCTATAGAAATGACTTGTAGAGTATGGATCCTGTAAGTAGTGCCTACCAAAAAGTGTTTTGTGAAAATTTCTCTGAATAAAACAATCAAGGCTCCTTGCTCATCCTCCGTCCTTTATTTTAGAGTATTTTGGGTGAATAACATTATATTCAACAGTTTAAATTCACCTAATGAGTTTTTTTTTATGAAATTTGCATTCATTATAAAATTTTCTCCAGTGTGACATTCTTGCGTAGAAATTTCAACATAGAGACAACCACCTTGATGAAAATTTCGTTTAAGTTCCGACAGTGTTCGGCATCGCTAACTGAAAAATTAGCACCGCTAATTAAATCGCTAACTCATACAAAGTTAGCGATCGCTAGTTAAATACGCTAAATGTACCAAAAAAGTTATCGCTTTAAGCTTAAAGCGCTAATCGCTAACTGTTTACCAACATTATGGCCGGAACAAATATTTTTCTTTAGTTACACACTTCCCCCTTTCGATTTTTCCAACTCCTCAAGGGGGAATTAATGAAGTTTGAAGTATTTAATTTAAAATTAGATAAATTGATCGTATTTTCATAAAATTATATGAGCAAAACAAAAACTGTCAAAGATTTAAGGAGTTTTATTTAACGAGTCTCTGTATTCTATAATTTAAAAAAAAATTGAAGAAAGAGCAAAAGAAAAGAATGTGGAAAATGCGAGTTATATCTCTCTTTTTTTTAATTCAAATTTTGGTTAAAAATTTACTCGATTTGACGGTTTTGTGCAAAGTAGATAGTAAGCAATTTTGTTGCAAATAATCTCTTGTGCAATTCATTTTTTGATGTTTTGGCATTATTTTACATAATCCTCATTTAAAATCTTTAACCTGTTTTCCCCTTTTTCAAATTTGCAGGAGCATTGTCAAACGTGAACATGTCTACAATCTCTATTTGAACTTAAAACGAAGGCTACAATAGTGATTTTATCTTATTTTTATATGAACTGATCTGTAAAATCTCTAAAAAACTATATCGTGAAAAGTAAATAGCTCAACCACTTGAAAACAAATGCTGATGAAGAGATGTTCAAAATAGTTTTATATTGTTTAACACCTTTTATTGTTATCTTCTTCTGTAAAAGTTGTTAAAAAAAGTGCATAAAGATAGAAAAATGACACTCAATACAACTGTTCTCTAACTCTAGTACGCATTCCTCCAATGAATCCAATTAAGCAATCAGAATGATGCACTATGTCACTTTGACTTGATTAATGAGAAAAAGTTTATTCTATTAATAAAAATTCGAGAGATTGATACAAATATATGGGAGTTAGCGATCTCCAATTAGCGGAACCAAAAAATAGCGGAACTTTTTAATTCGCTAAATCAATCCAAACTTAGCGGCAAAATTAAACCGCTAACAAAAAGTTAGCGGACTAACTAGCGAATAGCGGATTAGCGCTTTTGTGCCGAACACTGAGTTCCGAACAAAGTATACTTGTTTGTATTTTTATTTGAAAGTTAACACAAAAAAGACCGTTTCCAGTAAAAATGTGAAAATGACCCAAAAGTCATATGGGACAGTTTTGCATGACACGGAAGTTTAAAAAACCTAATTAAAATCATTTTTTTTTTTTTGGATTAGGTTCAGTGATTTTTTAAACAAAGATTGCCAAATTTCGATGTTTCTCAGCGTAAATTTATTCCCGGTCCTTAATGTGGTAAAATCAATATGCTATATCACCTTCTTGTTGATCCAAATATTTAGTCAAAAAACATCATATGCTCCATTAAAAATAGATTTTTTTCAAAAATTCAAATCTATCCAAAGCTTTTATGTTATTCATCATTTCTAACACAAGCATTTTTCTCCCTCTTCCACCGACAGGCAAAGAAATGGTCGACTACATCGCCGACTATCTGGAGGGGATCCGAGATCGGCGGGTTCTACCGGACGTCAAGCCCGGCTACATGCGAGGGCTCCTTCCGGATTCGGCGCCCCTGGAGGGAGAAAACTGGCAGACGATCATCGACGACGTCGAACGAGTTATCATGCCGGGCATAACGCACTGGCAGAGTCCCCATATGCATGCCTACTTTCCGGCGTTAAACTCGTTCCCCTCGCTGCTGGGCGACATGCTAGCCGATGCTATAAATTGCCTCGGCTTCACTTGGGTAAGCAAAAATTACCAACGAACGTCGGTGGATAAATGTTGGATTGTCTTTATAGGATCAGCGGCCATAAAACGAGTGAATTGATTCCATGGGATTTGTGCGGGGGATTTCAGCAGTTCATAAAATTAGCATTGATTCGATTCGACTTGCTTTATTTGTTCGCACTGTTCGGTTTCTGATTTTCTTCTGTTCGTCGGGGAAAAATTCAACTGATTGATTTCGCTGTTCTGTGTAAAATGTAGGTACCTAACTTTTAAAACTTGCTTTCATACCATGTTTTCCTAGTTTCAGTTGTTTAAACATAAAACTGTTCATCACTTGTGAAGTTATTTTTGAAAACAACTTCTCTCTTCGAAAATTTTTCTTGTTTAAACGAAAACGCATAAAACCTTTCAAAGGATTTTCGTTTGAATCTCATCAATGAGTAAGTTTTTGCTTGTTCAGAAATTGAGAACTGATTTTTTTTTCGTTCAGAACTTAGTTTATCGCTAACGAGCCGAACCTCTTGCTACAAGATGGGATATTTTTAAGGTTAGATCTGTGAGTTTAACAGGTGTGTATTCTTGGCCCCAAATGAACTACTTTTTACAAATGACAATGTCTGTTTCGCGGGATTCGTCTATCACAAATTACAAATCCATGGTTTTTACGAATCACAGCATCTTCAAAATTTATAATTGAAAGATGGAAAATGGTTCTGCATACATTTAGGTGCAAAATTAACAATTCCTTAGCTGCCGTTGGAAGCATAATTGTCAAATGTTACATTTTGAAATTTCCAACTTTTTGATGTCTAGAGGCCTTATTTTAAAATTTTTGTTAGCCGTTTTTCGATAGAAACATCGAGTTCACTCTAAAAACATATTCTCATTAAATAAAATCAAAATATTCATTGCTATGAGGCGGTAGACACTATAATACCTCACATATCAAAATATAAAATGTGACAATTATGCTTCCAGCGGCAGTTAGGTCCTTTCACTTTTACCAATTTCTATTTTCTTCAAACTGCACGATTGTACACTGTTCTTAGCCATTTTTCCTATACAGGCTTACTGTTGGTAAATGTCCTAATTTTATATAATAAAATAATCCCACTTAAACTAAATATACATATTTTTGTGATGTTCTTGTTTTGTGATTGCGTTCATTGAATATTTTTTTCGGCTTTAATTCTTGGGCAATATGTACTATGAACCTTCTTTTTTTTTTCAAATCAAGGGTGTTTTTGATAACGCTTTCTGTTTCCCTTTAAAATACCCCAAAAACTTTTATTTGGTCGAAGTTTTGACGAATTAAGCCGATTGTCCTCCTTCGACACAAAAGCAACATATTTGACTTTTATCACTCCAACGAACATTTGCGTAGTGCAGGGGTTTTCAGATCATTTGCTCGGCGGAGCACTTTTAAAACCAAAAATTTTTGGCGGAGCACCTACATTTCTGAAAGAGTGGAAAAACCGAGTGTTGAAAACTAGATGGTATTTATCGTTTAAGTAAGATGTGTCTTGTCATCGTAGTCAATAAAATCAGTAATGAATGGCTACTTTTTGAAAAGTATTGTTTTTATTAAAATTTAATTTAAATTGTGTCTTCAAAAATTATTGATTTCAATAGAACAAATATGCTTCTTCGATTTTTCAAGCTGTTACAAGTTTGGTTAAATTTGTGTCAGTTGTAGCACAGCTGAACAGAGTACATCTCTCGAACAAAAAATCTTCAGAAACTTGTGTAAAATTTCAAGCGCTCTATTTAAAGAAACCGTTAAAAAATGACGAAAAAATAGAGCCATTTATTGATAGATTTAAAATTTTTGAACGGCGCAATAGATGGCACTGTTTCTCGATAGCTCTTTAAGAAGTAACAATTTTTCGAAAGGGCGCAATGGCGTTCGAACTCAAAAATAAATAAATTTAAATACAATAAGATGAATTCTAGAGTTAGTTTTGAATAAGTCATATTAGCCACTCGACATGTTTTGAGAAAATCGATGTTAAAGTTCTAAATCACTTTTTCAATTCTCATTTTATGAATGCTGATCTTATTGTCTAAAAATAAGCAACGCAACGTAAAATTGGACGCAGAACATGCTACTGTATTCGGTTATGGCATACTACGACTTAATGCATTTCTCATTTGGCGCAAACGTCAAATCGATAAGTTTGAGTCCAAAAACTGATGTGATTAAATGAAATCATTAGTAATTCATTCAGAGTTGATTGTAGAAAAAACGTTTTGTACGTCTCGGTGGTCGAGTGGTTAGCGAGGTAACACGGTAATCGCTGGTCCACTGATGGCATGGGTTCGATTCCCATCTCGGTACTGGGTGTTAAATGTTAATCTTAAGTTGTCCACGTCAATTATTCAGTCTGTAAAGCCTAAATCGGCTAAGACGGTGTATGTCTTTTCAAGAAAAACTTTACACACGTTACAAGGCATAGCTTGTACATCTGTTCATCTGTGGTTGTAGTCTGACGTCTGGTTCCGCGTTTAATCCGGATCGGTATTTTGTCTTCGTTGCGAGATATGTGAAAAATCCAGACTGACATAGACAAGTTGTGGAAAACTGCAGAAGAATAAGTTT
The DNA here is from genome assembly GCF_029784155.1 of Uranotaenia lowii. Classification (NCBI taxonomy): domain Eukaryota; kingdom Metazoa; phylum Arthropoda; class Insecta; order Diptera; family Culicidae; genus Uranotaenia; species Uranotaenia lowii. The sequence continues at coordinate 138,365,615 of NC_073692.1, forward strand.
TGCTTTAAAAAAAATATGTCATACAAAGCAAGAAAAATGTCACACAAAGCAAAAATATCACCAAATTTTGATTCTAAATCGCCATAAAACTCATTGCATATTAACTTTAGATGTGTCGAAAAGCCAAATATTATTCGTTG
>NC_073692.1:138366254-138538403 GCF_029784155.1 Uranotaenia lowii
CGCGAGTTTCCTAGGAGACTTGAAGCATGCGATTGATGGCCCAAAGAAAATGTACAGTAAATAACATAAACAATGTTCGAATACTACATCGAAATCGCCTACTGGACTGAAAAAAGAAAAACAAACCTGCGAATGACAGGAATCCCGCTACTTAAAAAAGCGTCGCTAGTCCTACTGTCGCTATTTGGTTTGGTGCTATACACATAATAAATGAACGAAGGTTCTCTAAAGTGTTGATACACTTAGGCAAACATATTCCCATCATTAGATTTTTGAGGAACATAGTAATTTTCGAAATATTTAAAGTGTTCGTTTTACCTGCTGTGTCAGTCTCACCCTACTTTCCCCTACTCAATTCGAACACGTCCATCAGAGTAATATCAAAACAAGTATTATATAACATCAAGTAGTCAATGTTCTTCGAAATTGACTTTTGATTTGTTTTACGTTCTGAAAAGTTGGAGTTGAAATGCGAGGCTCAGAAGGATTTGTTTTTCTGGTAAGTGTGATCAATCTTTTTGCAAAAACTGAGCAATACCATTGGAAAAGGTTTTATTTTAGGTCGATTTTGCCGAAGGACACCGTTGAGCATTAAAGTGTATAAACATCCGGATGTGAAGATAAGTGTTTTTTTTTACTTTACATGCACCTTACGCCCCTGGTGTACCGGATGGAAAACATACACGGGCTCAAAGATACGGAACCTCGAAATGGCCCAATTGTCAAGGATACGGAACTGTGACGGTACCGTTTTGAATTGATGAAAACATCAAATATTTTGCAGACGAATATCCGGGTTTCGGCAGTTAAAGATGCCGTGTATCAACAGACTCCATAGAATTCAAATAATTTCAACGCACCGGGTTTTGCTAAATTCTTGAGGCAAGAAGGCCTTCCTTCTTAAAGTGTTAGTGAGACTGCTAAAGATAGTTAGCTTAGCTAACCACAAGGGCTAAGAAACACGACCTCTGAAAACATTCAATCATTTTTAAACTTCGATGTACATAGAGAGCCCACAGATCCGTGATGTGAAATATTCATAAAGAAATTCAATTTGTGCTGCCAGCTTGCTTCAAAATGTGATAAAAAGCACCGTAACCTATTTTTTCATTTAAAGGTATTCAATCTGCCTTATATGGGCATTCACAACTCGTTTCTTATTTTAATATAATTTCATTTTTAACTTTGCTAAAATATTCAATAAGTTGAATTTTAGATTTTAAACTTAATACGCTAGAAATAACATTTTTTTTAGAGATTATTAAAGTTTAAAGCTTAATTTGTTACATCAAAATGCTGCTAAACCTTGTTTTGACCTTTTACATTTTTTGGACTTCGTATTACTTTAAAATCATCGCTCGTTACCGCTTTGTAACTGTTGAACCATCACGTGCGAACATTGCATAACAGTAAATCAACTAATCGAAAATTTGAATGCATATTAGAGCTGTTAAATGCAGGATTCCATTCACAATTTTTTTTACAATTCTTTCACCACCCATGAAAATCTAGATTATAAAAATTTAAGGAAATATATTAAAATTCTTTTAATTTAATTATTAGAAAGCAGAATAAATATTTCCCTCACGACTATTGGGAAGTAACATTAAGACTTCAGAAATAGAATCCTACATAAACAGAATTTAAGTTAAATTCAAATTCCATGAAGATACAGCCAGTTTAAGGGTGAAATTCAAAACTTAAAACCGGAAGCTATTCAGACCCACAAATCAAAGACTCAAATTAAAATCGTACTATCAAATTACAATTGAAACTCAAATTCAAAGTTGAGAATCAAAGTAAGAATCAGAGAAAAGCAGAAATTGCAAGATTTATAATTCAAGTTTAATTGTTTATTTTCCTTTCATATCATTCAATCACAAAAAAATCATGTTAATGTGTTGTCTTCAAACTTTTAAACTGTAATGCGGATTAAAATTAAAAATTAAAAATCATTCATTTATTAAAATAATTTAAAAAAATTAAGAAGCTTTTGTCAAAAGTTCGTCTTATTGTGACAAAAGTTACCATCAAAAACAATAATTCAGAATGGAAATTAAATATTCAAGACCCAGAATCATAAATTTGGAATAAGATGAAATTGAAAATATAGAAATATTCATGTTTAGAGAATCACTCAATGAAATTCGCAATTCAACTATGATCCTATTTAGTTAACTACAGTTACCTTTTTTTTTAATTAAAAAGGGTGTGTACAGTGTATAAATCAACGCAAATTTCAATAATGATCGAAAAACTAACATTAATTTTGCATTATTCATACTCATATCTATGCAAGTGAGCTTTCCAAATTGCCTGGGTTATTGATTGTATTTACAACAAAGCCTGAGAAAACAAGCAATTTAAAGGAATTTTAAACGTTTATCTTTAGTTTTTCAAATTTCTACAAATTTCCTAAATGTGCAGATAATATTTCATTATCAGAACATAATCCTTGATTAGCTAAACTCCAAAAATATATTCTTTATTCCAAAAATAAGAGAAAGTGATTAATTATTTGTTGTAAGGTATGCATTCTAGATTCTCCGGATTAATTTGGACAGGCCCGGGTTTTCAAAATAAAATGGACAAATGAAGCACAAAAGTCTAAATTAGGTTCAATTTTTCTGTGCTTGTTTTATCCAATTTTTCTTTAATTTAAAAAGAGATTTGCACGCTTTTGACGTGTTTCTATAAAATAATTGAAAATATTAGATGGGTGATTATTATAGATTTTTTTTTTCGAATTATCACCAAATTCTGCATAGATTAGTCCGGGTTTTATGTTGAAAAGTTCGAGATCAAATGCCCACATATTTCCTGGTATTGAAATTTTTTTAGCTAATTTGTGCAGCCTAAAAATGAGGGAAAAATTCTGCAATACTTACTTTAGGGTGTCCCCTTAATTAATATAGGGGAGAAGCGGGCTATATGCGCCTATTAAGCAGAACACTGATTTAATCAAAGATTACATCGAATATGTCTACAAAAACCTATATACACGTGTGCAGGCATCTATGCATTGGAGTATTTTTTAAGTTAAAATTTACTTTCGTTTTCGAGAAAACGATTTTATTATAACTGTTGTCTAAAATGCCGAACCTCAAACCGTGCAGGCTAAATGCGCCTATTTATGTATGAAACAAAATTCCTGTTTTTTGGAAAATATTTCCGTATAATTTCATTGAAACTACAAGAAAGTAATAACTTCCGTACGACAAAGCTGAAGTTTTATTGAAATCTCTGGTATTATAATTTTATGGAATAAAACAAAAGTTAGGGTTGCCATACTATGGAGGCAGTTCATCCATGAGAAAAACTTTATCAAATCTGTTTTTAGATCTACAATTCTCTCTTAAGATGTTAATCATAGCTTAGATTTAAAGCTTCAATGATAAAAATCATTTATTTATCCTATTTAACCTGTTATTTTAGGATGGAGGCATTTTAGAAATATGATGGGGGCATAAAAAGACACTCTCTTATTCCACTATATAAGTATCATTAAACCTCCATAAAAGCTTGAATATGTTTTATTTTTAAAGTTCATTTGAATGAGAAACAAAAACCATCCAAGTTTTTATGTTGAGCTTCTGCATGTATAATTTTTAAAAGTCAAAATATTACATCAAAAGGTATCAAAACCTTTTATGAATTTTTAAATTTTTTTGAGTTTCTAAATTCATAAAATTCTTTCTTGCCTTATGTTCTAAGCGAATCACCCTCAAAATGCATTGGTTAGATATGCTGTTAAGTCAGCCATTTCATCAAACAGTTGTAGGGTCATTTAACCCGATAGGCCCATTTAGGAAACCTTTCCCCTAAGAGTGAAACTGTTCAAGATATTATTTCAAGGGGGCCTTCACCTGTTATATTAAACGTTTCAATTTTGATTTTCGTTTTCTTTCCTAGTTTTAAAGAACTTAAGGGGGGAGTAGGGTCTAACACTTTAAAAAAATCGATTTTTTTATTTTTTATTTTCTTATTGTAAAACATTTCAAGAATGTTGTGTCAAATTTTCAAGTCAATCGAAGCAAAACTGTAGAAATTATAGGCCTTTATCTCCTCTTATCTTATTCTGCAAGAGAGAGAGAGCAAAAACTTCAAACGCGTTTTTCTCGAAAGCACATTTTTAAAGTCCGTGGACATCGTCATTTTTTCACCGATTTTTTACATATAAAATACCAAACCCCAACGATTTTCTTTTTTTTTTACTTTGGGGAGATTTTACAGATAAAAAGGCGGATTTTTTCGTGAAAAATCGTAGTTTTTACTTCAATCAGCCACAAAAATTTCATAAATAATTTTTTCAGTTAAATAAAATCGTTGAGGTCCAGAAAAACATCTATTAAAAATATTTTGCTCTGATTTTTTGACTTCAGATGATTCTGTGCTGAGATACAGTGTCCACCGCAAATCCTGTTTTCTAAAAGGCATCCTCGAAAGTGCTCCGTCACCGGCTAATTTTTCAATATTTTTCTACGAAAAAATTACTAAATGTTCTTTTAACAATGCTTTGTATAATGCAAAAAAATTGAATACATTTTTTTGAACGATATCTCTTAAAAAATTCGTGAAAATGGTGTTTTTTTTACCCGTTAGACCCTACTCTTCCCTTAAAGCAGTATGATTAAAGTTATGTTTAAATTTTAAATTTCCACGGAGAGCCCCCTGAGTCGGGGGACCAGGATAATTGTCACCACTGCCTCCCCTTAATACTGCCTTGTTGATAAAATATATTTTTTTCGTCAGCCATTTCGTCAATCGGCTAGACGCGCATATCACTCGATATGTGAATAGAGCAACACTTTTCCCTATTTCGAATATTGTCCGTAGCAGATACTTTATACACTCAACTAACTTTTTGTTATTTTTGTTGGGTTACTTCTTTAAATTTTAGATTTTCATCTTTGTACATATTTTTGAAAAATTGGACTCCGTGCTCCTCGAGATTTTCAAAGCGTGTTCTCCCAAATGAATAGACAATGACTATGAAGCTTTCAGTATGAACATTAATATTAATTTTTCTAGTTCCAATTTCGAACATTAATCGCGACTCGATTGAATAATGTTCAATTTATTTCTTGTTTTTCGATTGAACTCTAAGTTTAAATATAAATTTGGGGTTTCGAACTGTGAGCTCTGCATAATTTTCTAAAATTTAATACCTGTATTTAACTTTTACAAGATATTTTTTATGATAACTACTTTGGTTGGAGTGCTTTCAAATTTGTGAAGTTTCATTCATTATGAAAAATTTGTTTTTGCATTTGGATGAAACAACGGTATCATAATGGATTAATTTTATGTTTGAATCAGAGTTTGGTTCTAGTCTTCTTAAAAGCATTTTGAATTATTTTATTCCAACTTCAATTTTTCCTTAATGAAAATGAAGTTGATAAAAATTATCAGTTCTGAACGTTTTGAATCCTATTTGGTTTCTGTCGCGATTATCAAATTCCCAACCTCAATGGTTCTATGCAATTCTGAATTCTAATTCTTTTTTGGTTCACCTTTATTTGCTCTCAAAGATATGCACATGAGTTGAATTTCTTCTGAATAATTCAGAATTGCACGTTATATACGTTATTATACATTGTTATATTTATTTGAAGCGCACTTAAATTCCATAGATTCAAAATTTGGGCTTTAAAGTTTTTCTGTTTTTAGTATATTTTTTTTGAATGAAGGAATTTTTCCACAAAAGCACTGTTAAAAGAGAACTACAGTCTCTGTTAAACACGCGCTCATCTTTGCTCTCAGAACCACCGATCATCGTTTGTTCCACGAGTTGACTGCGGGTTCACCTCTGTGTCAGTGTCTTTATTCTAATTTAAATTGATATCATTTGAATTTGAATACCCAGGTGAGGTGAGTGGATTTTATTCTCTGGAAACCATTTAATGATATTCGGTTTGATTTTGAACCACCATCCAGCAACAAACGTGGTTGGATGGTTTTTGTTTTTGCTTTTTTTCAATTTTTGTTTTTTACTGCCCTCCCTGGACGAGAAAAATGCCTTTTTTCAGTCTCGATCCTGGTGTAGATGACCCCGACTCTTTTGTGAGCCTGCTCACCGTTTGCATGTTTTGTCCTGCTGAGATAACAATCCGGGCTTAAAATTGCGAGGTTCTGTAGCAATTGATCGGCAAATCCAGACGATTAATGAACTTTGGTTCACATACAGACTGAGACTTAATATTCCTGGAAAATGATTCACAAGTCACGCGCGCACCAGGATACATTTCTTTTACAAAAAGGGAATTTTTATCACAATATTTATAGAACCTACCAGCTTCATCGATAACTGCACCGCAATAACACTTTTGCTTTTCTAATTTCCGTTTGATGTCAACAAATTTCTAATCAGTACATTAGCATATTGCTGTACCGTACATTCAACCGATTTTTTACCGGAAGAAGTCCACAAAATTCTCACGGTCAGAGCAACTCAATTTCGAGAGTCAGAAATCGTCACATCCCACAAGTTCCGCACTGCAACGGGCATTCAAATTCAAAAGTTCACTTAATTTACGCCGGGCTGTAAATGGAGAAAAAAAATTTAGATACCGTAACACACACGAGCAATGCACACGCGCATTCAATCCCAAATCTGCGGCGAAAATAATAATAAAATAATATGCCACAGAAGGGTTCGTCGCTGCTGTTTCCCCCAGGTCTTTTTCCCGCTAATGGGAGGGAAAACTGTCCGAAACCCGTTCACAAGTTCGATCCTCAACTCGCGGGCTCGCGGTTTTCCACGTTTTCGATTACAGTAACGACACCCTCGGTATATGGAAGTAAAATCATTTGGGAGCGAGAGCTCTCGATGCTCAGTGAAATGCGTGCGATCGCGAACAAATGACGGAACAGACTGAATAATCCAGCGGTGACTAAAGGGAATTTATTTTTTGAATTTGAAACATATTTCCAACGACGCGGCGCGGTGCACTGGCTACTGAATCCAGTGAGGCTTTGGCCGGTATGGAGACGACGCGACGCCAAGCCACGCCATGCCATGCTAAAACTTGGGATCAAATGTGACAGTCCCCAGTAGTATGGACAAGACTGGTTCAAAGGGGAATGACTCAGACTCATTTTGGAAACATGGTTCAGAAATTTAATTTGAATAAGGACAATATTTACATATTCGGTATACTTAAGTATTACAGCGTGTGTGCAAGAGTGTCCAACCCGAGAATTCTCAGGAATAAAAAGAACTGAAAATGAGAATTTCCGAACGACATATGTTAATTGGAACAGTGAAAAACATTAAAATTCGGGAGTAACAATCTTCAAAAGCTTTAACTCGTGTTTACTAGAAAGAAGATTTTGAGTACTGCTAAGCACCGCAATTATTAATTTTGAATTTTGCTCTCACTAGTTTCATATGCTTATTTAAATATGTAATATTATTTTTTTTGTTTTACAACATCTACAAAGATGCTAGAACATTTCATCTTTTAATAAACAACAGATAAATAGTAATACTTTTCGATACAGCTTTTAAAACAGTGTCACAAAGTGATCCTTTTATTTAAAAAAAAGAAATTTACATACAACTGATGCAACTTGTTTCATAAATCACGACGACGAATTAAAATTTAATCATAATTTAATCTCATTTGCTTCAAAGAATTTTCCACCTTTAATGATAAGTCAAATTCTTCATTGCAATTTTTTCTTCAAACCAAAGTCCAAACTTTCTTAGACAAAAAAACTAAATTCACTGTTCAAATGTAAGGCCGTTTAAGGAAAGGAGGCAATGGGGGCAATTTGCCCGGGCCCCCCGACTTAGGAGCAAGGTTGCCGAAATCACAGAGAAATCTATAATTTCACAGAATTTTGAGCCAATTTTTATCACAGATTCTGTGTCACAGAACACAGAGTTTTAGGAATATACACAGATTTCAAAGAATTTTTTAATTTTGGAAGTTTTTTCTAAGATAAGTTAACCACTGTTAATTAATTTTTGTAAATTTATTTTTCGGCATATCGGTGCCCGTCCGGAGTATACGTGATCACCACATGTAGACTTCGGATCAACCAGATTTCATTGTTTAGGTTAAGGTAGTGCCACCTCTATCTCGGTACTACTTCTCCTAAATAATGAAATGTTTCGGGGTAAAGTATGGTGTACGTTAATGAGTTTTCCTCGCAAAAATGCTCTTTCGCTCTTTTCAACATCTCTAAATGTTCTCCTCACTTCTCTATCCATCTTTATCAATTTTCAGTTCTGATATTCTTTCTGCAAGGAAGTTTTTTCGAAATTCAATTTTTATGTCAATAAAAATTTTGGATTTTTATCTTAGGATTGGAAAAATATTATGAAATTGGTAATGTAAATTGATTTTTCTTTAGTAAAATGTAAAAAAAAAGCAATTTGACATGACTTTTGATTGAAATTAATGGAAAACGCATCACAGAAAACCGTCACAGAATATTTGGGTAAAATCACAGAAAGTCAGATTTTTTTTACGTCAAAACACCAGAAAAAAACAATTGATATTACTTTATTTAATCATACCAATTAGATACTAAAAATACAAAAAAGGAAATAGAAACTAGAAATTCGGAATAAAAACGTACAATATAACATTTAAAAGGGCCCCCTTGAAATAATTTCTCGAATAGTTTCAATCGAATAGCGGGCCCCCTTGACTGAGTTATGAGGAATTTTTCACGCATTTATGAAGGCCGAGCAAATCAGGATAATTTTTTCCCAAAACTTGGTAAACTCTGAATATACGTTTTGATTTTTTTTAAAACAAAATCCGTAAAAATCTAGGCAGAATTCAATGATTATTTGAAAAATAAAATCAAAAATGAGGTGAGGAATTATAATACCAATTTCATTATTTTTTTAAAGACTTCTGAATGTATGTAAATAAGCCACCATGGGTGCACGGATTCACCGCAGTTTCGTCAACGTATGCGCTTAATTGCATTCTTTAGATTATAAGTACGGCAAATCTGCAATGCAACTAACCACATACCCAACACCATGGCTTGGTGTGAACTGTTATGAACTGAATGCTTGACGTGTAGGTGTATGTGTTTTTTGGATGAACGAGTCAATCATTTACTCAACCGTTTTAAAATTAATAACTTTTTTGGTGTTATTAATCTACGACAGGTATTACGCATACGTTTAGATACCTGTCCAATTGGCAACTGATTGGTCGTTCTAATACTTTTATATATGGTTATTTAATAAGGTTATCTTACCTTCTCTTACAACTTAAATCTTACCATTTTCAACTCACAACTTACCATTTTTACAAAAAATTGATTACACCATTTTTTCCCAAATCTTACCATTTTTAAAGTCAAACCTTACCGTATGCGAAAATGTGAAATTTATTATTTGAAAAGAAGAAAATACAAAATGAATTAAACAAAAGTATAATTAAGATCGGTTTAGTGCTAATAAAGAATAAGGATATTGATTGAATGTATAAGAATTTAGGGAAAAAATCATCATGAACTTTATAGCTTCAAAAGAAAGTAATAAAAATAAAGGGGCAATTTTCCCTACATACACCATTGGGTTATCATAACATGTTAATCAATTTTTGAGAGGTAAAATGACGATATTGAAAAATTTGAATCAAATGCTTCAAAAGAAATTTTAAAAAATCAAACTTGTTAATTTAACTGGTAGTGTATAGGTTCTTTTCCGCAATGTCTAAAGAAAGGGAAAGAAAAGGCATAAATTGGAAACTTCTCACCGAATAAACGTTCTGCTCTCTGCTCTCTCTGCTGTCGCGCTACCCGTGCAACGCTTGCTTCGATGCTGCTTTTGAATTTATCTACTGCTCAAACAAACGACACCACTAGCCGTGAGACTTGTCTGGACATGTTTTGGCGCATGATGCACAATTTATTTCCAATTAAGCCTTCACTCTTTTTTCGTTTTATTAACACTTCTTGAGCTACTTATTAGGGGCTTTTAATAAAAGCCACTTATAGTTAAAGCCTACTCACATCCACAAACCAACAGTACCGCCTGCATCACCAAATCCGATTCGCAGCAACATGTCATTATTTTTTTAAAGACTTCTGAAGCGTTAAAATCATTTTTCTAATTTCCAAATTTTTGAATGAAGACTTGCAGCACAACATAGGTAGAACAAAGAAAAACATCTCCCACTTTAATTAAGTTCGAATGTCTTGCACATTTGCAAGGTATGTGGCTTGAAATTTCAACGTAACCGTTATTTGTGAAGAATTTATAATTCCTGTTTACATAGAGTGAAAAAACTGTTTTCTACTTGATGTTGTGTATGAGATCATTGCTTTGAGATGTTCAGCAAGGTTGTCGAAAACACAGAAAAAATCTGCAATCATACAGATTTTTAAGCAAATTCTGATAAAGTTTGTGTACATTCTTAGTACTAGAATTTCTAACAGATTTCAGTGTAATAACTCAATTCTCGATATTTTGCATAATTTTTCTACGAAACTTCTGAAAATGCATCACGGATAATCCTGACAGTCGTGTGGAAAAGAAATCTAAAATTGGTTACCCAGGCGCCATTGAAAAACTTTCCTCATTTAAGTCGATAAGTCAATATTGAATTAACAAAATGATTTCACTTGTTAACGGTTTTTTTACCAAATTGAGTGCTAAAGTCACTGACTGCTCAAGTCACTGACATTTCATTATACGGAGTAGTTGAGAAATAAATTCAAATTGAGAAAAGCTCCGTGGGCCGCACAGGAAGGTCTGGTTTAGATGAAAATAGTCATCGATCTCCCGAAATCAGAGATATTCTAATAACTATTTTGAGGTTTTTACTCAAATTGATATTAATCCCAAGATTAAATTTTATTTTAAGTTATCTTATGTTTTTTTATTTTTCAATTATTTACTAAGTCAATTTTATTCTATCATTCGAAATTCAACATTTTAGTTTTGTAAAAACTGTAAAAAGGTTCTTATTTCATATAGATACTGATTTTCTACTGTGACCACTTTCAAAACATTGAACCCCAAATTTCAAAACATGATTTTGATTTGAACTTTTCTTTTAAGCTTCTTATTTAACGCTTTTATAGCTATTTAATTTGGCATGTTCAAATTTTCTACTTAAAAACTCTAATTTTATTTCGTTATTATGTTATTTGTTTAATTTCAAAAAGTAATTGTTTTAAGGGGGGGGGGGTGGGGGAATAGGGTTTAACGGGTAAAAAAAACACTATTTTCACGATTTTTTTTCTAGAGCTATCGTTCGAACAAATGTATTCAAATTTTTTGCATTATCCAAAGCATTGTTAAAAGAACATTTAGTATTTTCGTAGAAAAATATTGAAAAATGAGCCGGTGACGGAGCACTTTCGAGGATGCCTTTTAGAAAACAGGATTTGCGGTGGACACTGTATCTCAGCACAGAATCATCTGAAGTCAAAAAATCAGAGCAAAATATTTTTAATAAATGTTTTTCTGGACCCCAACGTTTTTATTGAACTTAAAAAATTGTTTATGAAATTTTTGTGGCTGTTTGAAGTAAAAACTACGATTTTTCACGAAAAAATCCGCCATTTTTTATCTGTAAAATCTCCTCAAAGTAAAAAAAAACAAAATGAAAAACGTTGGGGTCTGGTATTTTATATGTTGAAAATATGTTCCAAATTTGAAAAGAATCGGATATGTAGTTTTCAAATGACAATGTCCACGGACTTTAAAAATGTGCTTTCGAGAAAAACGCGTTTGAAGTTTCTGCTCTTGCTTTCTTGCAGTATTAGATAGGAGGAGATAAAGGCCTATAATTTCTCCAGTTTTGCTTCAATTGACTTGAAAATTTGACACAACATTCTTGAAATGTTTTACAATTAGAAAATAAAAAAAAAAAAACGATTTTTTGAAAGTGTTTGACCCTACCCCCCCCCCTTAATTTAATTCCAAATTCCGATAACCATTTACAATGAGGTTGTCTTTTTTATTACATTTATTACATTATAGTTGTCTTTATTCTGTATTTTTTCTACTTTAATTATTCAAGTGTTTATCTTAAAAGTTACTTTCTTGTTCTGTTTTGAATTGCCAAAGATGATGAGTTCATATAAAAATAGTTGATGCAAAAAGTAGGGCAAGGATTTTTCATCTTTTATTGTACTTTTTTTTATGGTAAAAAAATTAAATCATCATAACTTTTCAATTTCGAAAACCCATTATTTCGGTAATTTGTCTTTAAATCAAAAACCATAGATACAAAATTTAGTATTTATTACACGTTTAAACGCAAAACCTTTTTATGATTTACAAAATTTTGAAACTTAAGATTTTTTTTTCAATTTTTCGAATTAGCTATTTATGCAGCTCCGAAATTGTCCCCAATAAAATTTGATTCATTTGGAAGTAATATAAATTTTTAATATTACATGGCGTCGTAACTCAACTTCCTGTAGTCGTTATGCTAGACTTGTTGCTCATCATTCTGAATTTCCTCAGCTGAGGCCCTCACAATAATGCTATTCAACACTCAGAAACAGTAGTAGGTACGTCAAAAGTTGTAAAAGCCTAGCACCAATTTGACACAAAGCCGTTGAGGTTCTTCATCAGAACCATGAAGTAAGAAACTCTTCAGCTGAGGCTTACAGGAAAAGCACGACACGGCAATGGTCTGCTGATTTTGCAAAAGTACTTCTTTCATCCCTTCTTGCATTTTTTCCTCGGAGCCCAATTCTACAGCAAGCTTGCTGGGCGAAGTGTTAATTAAGAGGTTGGCACCTTCGCAGCTTAGCATTGACCCCGTTGAAAATTTCGGAAGATTATTCGCGGTTTTTGGTGCCACCGTGATTCTATTCAACGTTTACGTTGTTCCAGAAACTCAAGCCAAAAAGCGCTGCCCTTCTTCCCAACGAAACTGTGCGGGATATAAAGTGGCTTCTGTCCAAAAAATTATGCGAAGTATGGTTCCAAAAAATGATGAATAGATGGCAACTTTTCAGACAGGTCCATTTCTCCAGACGTTTTACGGAGTTTTCCTTTTTGATGAACCACTTAGAATGTGAATGAATTTTCATGGTCTGGTTCACAGGAAGTTCAATTGAATATAAACTACATTTTATCCAAAAATCTTTGATCCATACGCAATCAAAGTCTAACATTTGGACTTAATTTGAAGAGGTAATTCGTTTCATCGATGATAATGTCCTGTTCGTTTTTGAAGATTAATTAACAAATTGAATGTCAAAAGGGGTTTGTAATCTTCAAGCATTTGTTCGGAAAATTCATTTAAAGTTTATCAAATTTAGCTTATTAACTATCTACTGATTCATCCGAGCAAAAAAGCCGTGAAATTTTCAAATCTTTACTTTTATTTTTATAAGTTAAGTTAAACATTCATTCTGGAAAAAAAGTTCTCGTTTTATGATACAAATATGCAAACATCAGTTAAAATTTTTACAGATATGTATGAATTTAGTGTTTATTAAAATGAGTCTATTGACAATTAAAAGAAATGCTACAACGAAAACTTGCAAATAAAAAAAAATAGTCTTAAGAATAAAGTTCTTTGAGTGAAATCACTTAACTACTTTTTTTCTGTTTGAAGTCAATTTTCTTCCTTCTGTTAACATTATCCCCATACATTTTGAAAAGGTACTGTGGATTTATGCAAACCTTTGGAACATTAGGATTTTTGAGGCCACCACTAATTTTGCTTAAATTGCATAAATGAAAGCGAAATAATTTTATTCGCAAGTTAAATAGGTATTTACTACAGTAGCAATTATTGTAATTTACCGCATACCTAATGTAATATTGCATACAGATGTCTTGAAAATGTGCCAGACACCACATGTACGCTTCGGATCAACTAGATTTCATTGTATAGGTGAGGGTAGTGCCACTTCTATCCCGGTTCTACTTTTCCTAAATATTGAAATGTTGCGGGGTAAACTAAAGTACAGGTATGTCGGGGATGAGCAAGACGAGGCCCTCGGGCCGCACGCAGGCCTAGAAACGTTATTGTGCGTCCCGCTTTTTTTTAATTAATTTTTTGAAATCATATTTATTTTTTCTTCCACAAATAATAAATTGTCATAAAATACTAGTTCATACTAAACCCAAAAAAGATTAAATGTCGGTAACTTTATTAAATATGAATTTGCCACACAATAATTCAGATCATTGCCTTGATTACCCTGATTACCTTGAGTAGTAAGCATTTATTGCTTGATTTTAGATGCAGAAAAGCAATATCATTAATTAGCAAAAATAATATTAGAGTTTACTTCGTTTAGATTAACTTTTTTCCGATATTCAACAACTCAAAAAACATGAAAGCGCAGCGGAAAAACAAAAAAAATTGGAAGACTAGAGATTTTTTTTTTTTTTTTTTTTGTTTCGATTATAGTCGTTTTACCATCTTTATGGCATTCGCGACTTTATCAACGTTGCAGTTGGCGGATTGTTATTGAAAAACTTATCCGGTACAACTGTGTTCGATGTTTACTCTTGGGCTCGAACTCGCGGACATCGGCTCAGGAGACAACAGACTTGCCAACTGAGCTATATCTCAAGAGATTATCACAGGCAATTCTTTGTCCGTTGCTCAAATAGTGACAAAAAAACCACCAGAAAAAGAACTATTTTTTTTTTATTTTGAGGGTTTTTTATCGACATGACTCAGCATTAAAATCATCAATAGAATTCTGAGTTTTTGACCAAAGCAATATCTGGTGTGCGACTAAAAAAGACTGGGACGACTGTCGACGACTGACAATTTATTTGAAAACTAGCAATCCACATTATGAAACCTTAGAAATTCTATCCCAGTGTTAATTCATTTAAATTTAGAAAATCCATGAAATCTATAAAAATCTATAATCAAGATTTAAAAATATCTTGAAAAATCTGTAAAATTATGAATTTTCTGTGACTTCAACAACCTTGCTCAACATCTGAATGGAATGACTTTATACGGAACTTCAAAATTAAAAACATTTTTTTTAGCGTTTGTATCAAGGCGAAAAAATCAAGGCTTTCAGACATTAAAATGATACAAAAATTGTTCGAAAATACACAGCAAAAATTATTTCCTGAAAAATTACGCAAATGTCCTGTAACAAAAAGGAGCAGGACATTTACCGTAATTTTACAGGTCCAAAACATGATTACGTGACATTTAATTTTAAGTGTATAACTTTTTTGCAGGATATTTGCTGTAATAATAAATGAATCTTCGTTAACTTTCAAGGAAATGAATTTAAAATTACAGGTTTTGTTAATTACAGGTGATTTATTTTAAAGGTTGCAGTTATCAGTGACACGTAATAATCAAATTTTTTTCTGTGTACGTACAAAAAAAAGGAATTTAAATCAATAAATTTGATAATGAGGAGACAATAATTTCTCTTAAAACCTTAAATATATTTTTCTCGGTATTAGTTGATGATTTAAAGAACCATCTGTTCGAACAAAAAAGGATTTGTTTAAAAAATCGGATCAAACTTTTATTTAAACCAATAAAATAGCTTCACAAATTTTCGTTGTTTATGAATTTTAAAGCGAAGCAAATGATGGCCTTCAAGGGAGGGGAAAATTTGGGAAAACTTTCGGTACGATGGACAATCTTTCCAAAGGTGATAAAGTAAATTATCGTTATTTAGTCAGGCGCTCAGGTAATTGATGGCCGGGATTCAAGAAATTGCGATTGAGTACTGGAACTTTGGCGAAAATTGATAATTAATCAGTAAATTTGTGATTTTTTTTTGCAAATTACGACAACTTTGCTCAACCTCTTATTTTATACGGAATTTCAATTAAAAAACTGGATTTTTAAACATTTGTAGCGAAAAAAAAATTGCTCTTTGATAAAAATTCAAACAGCGGAGAAACAGTTCTGAAATTTGTACAGAAAATGAAAATTTTAATCAATAAAGATTCAAAGTCCAACGCTCAAAAGAGAATGATTTACAGGGTTCAGCAATTGAACTGCTACATTACTTCGACAGTAAATATTTCGTTGCACACGAAACAGTATTGAACGACCCCTCGTCACTTTGTTTACATTAAGTCTTAGCTATCATTGGATGTAAGTGTTACTTTTGTAATCTGGTTTTATCCGGAAAAATGGATCTCGAACAGGAATGTAGCGCTGTAGTTGCCTTGTTCTTAGCTGGCAAACGGCAGAAGGACATAGTTCGTGAGCTGTCCGATATAAATGTGTGCAGAAGTTTTGTATACCGTACAGTTAAAAGATACCTGGAGACCGGAAGTGCCAAAAAAACGGTATGGTGGGGGACGCCGACCTACTGTGGTGACACCTGCCGTGGCGAAGATCGTCAAGAAGCGCCTTAAGAGAAATCCTGGTCGTAGTGCCACTAAATTAGCAGAGGATCTCAACATATCGGATCGAAGTCTCCGTTGGATCCTGAAAGATAAGCTTCAGACCAGCCCTACAAGATCCAAAAGGTTCAAGACCTTACGGTGAAGCGGAAAAAAGAACGGGTAAAAAGAGCGAAGGAGCTGCTGAAGAGGGCCGCGGAAGGAAGGTTGAAGAGTATTGTGTTTACCGACGAGAAACTGTTTACCGTACAGCAGCTCGTGAATAAGCAGAACGACAGTGTTTGGTTGCCAGAAACCAGCATCGGTGATGGTTTGGGCCGGAATCACCCGTGATGGCCGGACTCCGCTGGTTTTTATCCCTGAGACCAGGCCCATCAATGGTTGCCAAACCTCGAATCGAGTACATTCAGCAACATATTTATCAACCAATCTTCGCACCAACAGTGGCTAACTTGATTCGAGAAATAGCATTCGAGCAGTAGGTTGTTACAGGATGCGTTTTTGTAGCAACCCGGTAGCAGCCGGGCGTTCGCTATCAGAAAATAAACAAACACAAATACCAGCCTGGATGGCAACGATGGGTGCGAAAATCAGTAAGTAGATAAAAACGCAACAAATCAAAACATCTAAAATACCGACCGAAATAGCAACGGTGAGTTTGGTCTGAAGGAGTGAAAATCAACCAAAATACATATCGGGAACTAGTTCTACAGAATGTCGTCGAATCGTGGGCACGTCGACATTTTGGTTCCAGGGATTGGGTTTTCCAACAGGACTCGGCGACTACTCGCAAAGCGAAGAAAACCCAACTTTGGGTTGCGCAACATTTTCCAGGGTTCATTTCGAGCACCGAGTGGAGAGCGAATTCGGCAGACCTGAACCCTATGGACTTCGCTGTTTGGAGCATGTTTGAGGCCAAAGTCTGCTCTAAGAAACATAAAGGTGTGGAGGTCCAGAAGCGACATCTCGTGACAGCTCGAGATAAAATACCACAAGAACAACTGCGGGCCTCATACGATGCGTTCCTCGACCGTCTGCGGCGCGTGGTTGAACTCAAGGGCGAACAAGTCGAACTTTACCAGTGAATTTTGAAAAAGTAATTTGATTTCAAGAGAAATTGAATGAATTTGAAATAAAAAGTTGTTGTTTTGATCAATGTATATGTTTATTTCAATGTAGCAATTGCCGGACCCTGTAAAAAAAATCTTACTACAGCTTGCACCGTTGTATAGTTCCAGGAAACTTGAAGAATAGTATGTTTTGGTAAAAATAAAATAGGTTTTTTTATACAAAACGGTTCAAATTTGTTATTGACAATGCAAAGGTCTTATAAAATTTTTAGTTTTGATAACAAAGCGAATGATGTCTCCGTTCGAAAAAACAAACGTTTGAAGAAAAATTAAAATTTTATATGGTTGAATAAAGATTTTTGATTTTGAATTTGTTGTAAAAGTCTTAC
Source organism: Uranotaenia lowii (assembly GCF_029784155.1). NCBI lineage: Eukaryota > Metazoa > Arthropoda > Insecta > Diptera > Culicidae > Uranotaenia > Uranotaenia lowii. The sequence continues at coordinate 138,384,011 of NC_073692.1, forward strand.
CAAATAAATATGATTTAAATCTACACAGTGAACTTGAGAAAATGTGGGTAAACGGCTAATTTTACCATTCCATAGAAACAACAAAAATAGTGAACAATCCAGACATTAAACTTAACAAAAGTGACAGAAAAGATGACAATATTGTAAGTAGGACAAAGATAATGCTAAGATCAATGTAGTGTTTTTTTTCATTTAAGTATTCACAATTTTTGTAGTTTCCCTGAAGATGAGACTAACCAGTCTTGAAACGTTGGAGTAAATATAATATCATCTCAAAAATAAAAGACTGAAGCGCCGTAAATAAAAAATATTACATCTTTAAAAAACTTTTGCCTTTATGTTGTTGTAGGACTTAACTCTAAATTCATTCAAATTTATATGAAGCCCCCAGAGCCAAAGGTGTATGGGGTATTATTAGCGTAAAAATGGTCAACTTTGATCAAATAATATCAAACGATTCTGCGTATTTAAAACTATATTTCGTTATTTATCAGATTTTTAGAATTTTTTTTAACATACTACATATTTACTTTTGATTCCAAGGGCCTCATATTGCTTCAAACCTCCAGTAAACACTTGATTCTATGTGAAGTTTCCTGGATAATTACTTAAGCTGGTTGATTAGTTTATTTTGATGTACAATTTTATATCTTGAATTTCGGCAAACAAAATTAACTGTCAAACCGGTGAAATTACTTAAAATAGTATATTTTTCAATATCTGAATTTGAATCCTGTTCAAAGTTATGCATGCTTCACGGATCTTAAATTTTAAATTAGATTCTAACAACTGAATTTCGGCAATGTTAGTGATAACCGAATAGATTAAAAGTATATCCATGGCAAATGGCACAATTTATTTTTTGAACTGATGAAATAAAGATGATCAAATAGGAACTTCAAATAAAAATTCTCTTTCGTATTTCAGTGTTGTTAGACAGCTTTTATAAACCCTAATTGATTATAGTAAAATTTACCTTGAGTTAATTCAAGTCCTTTCATTTGCTGGAGATAGGAATTTTCGATTGTAACCGAATACCTTCAATCACCTACGATCGCCCTTTCAGAGTTTGAAACTGCTTTCAAACGCTTCTTCAATTAGCGAAAGAATGTTCCCATCCGACCATACGGGAACCTGTTTCTCAAATAAAAAAAAAAACAATCAACCGATCCTTAATCCATTGGCCACACTTTTTGGCACTGTAATTATGAGATGATGTGTGCTGCCCAAGATTGTATCTCCGATTTCGTCACATTTCAGGGAATACAGGAACCAAAAAAGGTATGAATATATCCACAACAGGCGCAGCAGCCTGTTTCGGGGAATGCCAGGGATTTTTTTTTGTTTTCATGCTGCTCTCGTATTTTCGGTTAATGAATACATTTGAATTAATTTGGCACTTGTGAGTTCAGTGGGTTTAATGATAGAGAGGCTGGCTGCCATTTGAACCGTATTGAACAAATTGTTGGACCCTTCGGAAAATTAAATATTAAAACTACTTTCTATCACTCTTTTCAAAACAAAGTTTTTACCTGCAGTTTGAACATTTTCAATTCTTGTTTTAATCTCCAATTCATTATTGGAGCCATACGGTATCAGCACTTTTTTCTCCGTGAGAAGCATTTTGTTCTGGATGAGATAGACGCTTCGTAAAACAAAGCACCGAAACGTCATTCAAACATCAGCCAGCCCAGGTTGTCGGTTCCACCCAGATGGATGAAAAAAAAATAATAATACCGATGGCACAAAAACAAAATCTGCGCCAAGAAGACACGCAATGCGAAAAACAACGAAATCTAATAGAAGCAATAATTAAGAGGATTTTTTTTTTATATGGGTAGGTACATATCTCTTGAACCGGGGCTACTTCAAGATAGGGTTTGAGATGAGCCTAGGAATAAAAAATGGCATCAATTTCCAAGTCGCCGGTCAGCAGCTTCGGTATTAAGAGAATCTGAACAACATTTCGATACCAACCATCAGAGGAAAGCAACCGGCCGGCAGCGGAAGACAGGAAGATAATTATTTGTCTTAAGGTTGGGAGCAGCATAGTTCAAACCTTCGAAGCTAGAGAAGGAATTCGCAAATTTGAACATATTTTAAAGCAATTTTATTATATGATAGCCACAAATTACAGTGATTTGGAGTGGTTGATAGAAAGTAAAGTCTGCTTCGAAGCTGGTTGACTTTTAATGAGATAGTTGCCTTGAGGCTAGCAAATTTCTTCAAAAATGATCATGTTTCGCGAATTTGGGACAACTGTTGCGTGATGTTTTGACAAATGATATCCGGACGGAGAAAGTATGCGTGATAATACGAATTCACATCTTTCTTGAATAAGCACAGGTGATTGAAAATTTGTCAGTTTTGATTAAAGCCAATTTAACCCTCATCCGCATTAGATTGTCATTTTGACACTATTGCAAGTTTGAATGCTTGTAACTTTTTTCAGAAGGTTCAAAAAAGAAAAATATTTTCGGGGACCCTAAATGAATTCAAAAGTTCTTTAATATTGCATCTTTACTTTTTTTATGGACGAACCCTGGAAGCCTGGACGAAAAAACTTCCTTTTCCGACTTAGAGTATCATTTTGACACTCCAAGAGTAAAATCTATTTAATTCGTTTGAATTATTTTGAACTTCATACAAAACTTATATCAATAAAAACCTTGTAATGTTAGTAAAATATGTTTAGAACATTATATATAGCTGAAGCTTATAGTTTTCTCGTTATTCAGCATGAAAGAAAAAAAAAATCTGAAAAAACATGCCTCAGGAAAAGTGCTGTAGTTGATATTTTACACGTTCAAAAAATATTTGCTTTATGCATATGAAAGCTGAAATTAATGTGTACATCATGAAGCCAAGAAATATTTTTTTAAATTTTTTTTAATGAAATAGTCACAAAAAGTTCAAAAAAGTGGTCTGAAAAACCTTCTTTTCATTAGATTGCTAGTAAAAACTGTTTGAGCGGTGGTAGAGCTTTTGAAAAAATATCATAACAAATTTTATTCTCATTCTGACATTTTGTTGTCTTTAGGTTTTTGATGCAACAAAAATTGAATTTACTGGAATTTTTTCAAAGTTGACTACTTTGCGCGATTTTTTCACAAGTTGAAATTTCATCTGTTTTTGTGGTCCACCGTCAGGTTGTACCCGGATTTTCAGTGCTTTTACTTTGTTTGGACCAATCAAAAGTATATTCATTGGAAAGCACATTTGATCTACATTCTAGTGAGGTGCAACAATTCACGATCAGCTGCTGTTTCTTCAACTAAGACAGAAATCGCTTCGAGCGATAGAGTCGCAACTGCACCTAACACGAAACTGAAAACAACACCTGGTGGCACACCGCCACCAGAGGAAAAAAAAAATCTAGTCAGGAATAGGACCTTAAATACGTGTTAAGATAACACTTGAGATAGCACTTGACTGTTGCCGGTGCTCTTAGAATAAGGTTGCCAGATTGCCCAGTTTTATTCGGGTTTGCCCACAAAATTTTAAAAATTCCGGTCCGGCCCGGTTGCCCGGATATCATAGTTTATTCGCTGTGATCTTCTCAAAATGTGTCTGGATCGAAGTGTCGAAATGCGTCAGAATATACAATGTACACTGGTACAGAACATCAATCTAGCGGAACTAAATTAATAGCGCTAAAGATAAACAAGATAAACTTCCGGGTGTCTTCGGCAACATTGTTCATTTCAACAAGGCGCTTATTTTGCTTATGTTTATGATACATACACAGCCGGATCTTGTCAGCATCCCGGTAAAAGTACATTTACTACTCATCTTAACTCGGCCGGGCCCACTGTGCAGTATTGGACGCAGAGACAACTGGAATCAAGGTAGGAAGAAACGTGGACAACAGTACCATACGTTTCTGTGATTATAAACTGTTAAAAACTGTTGCTCTGCGAAGTAGTTCCACCTCCCCGTGGTGCAGAGTGGAAACGTGTCTGCAAGTCCGGCGTATTGCAGATGTACGGCCAAGGGAACTACACCAAATCCACAAGAGGCTGTCGACGGGTCTGCCAAACCCGCGCGGAAGAAGTGGTGCACCTGGGTACTTAGGTACCAGTACTTGGGTGTGTGCGTGATGGTCCAACACGCTTTCGGGGGGTTATGGCCCTGATATGCGGACGTGACCGGAGGGAGAGCGATCGCCAACTCGTTTTGCGCTTCGGTGGGTATAGACCCGATTTGCAAAATGAGTAGATGCGCAAAGTGGTGGCCAATGGTGGGCCGATCACTGAGGGACGTGTTTACACGTCAGTGTCCGAGAGGCACATTCTGCCGGAGGTGTCAGGGTTCGACACGCGTTTCGGGAATTGATGCGCCCGAACCGCGAGTGTGACCTGATGAGGGCGTTCTATAGCCCGATCTGCGCTTCGGGTGGTCATGCGCCCGACTTGAAGATCGGGTAGTTGCGCTGAGTGGTGACTTAAGTCAACACTATTTGTGAGTTCGGAGGAGTCTGAGTCCTACACGTGGCCTAGGGGGCTTACCCCCCCTACTCGCGTGTTTGAACAGAGAAAGTGTCGTCGACAACTCGCTTTGTGTTTCTGGATCTTGGACTGGATGCACAAAGTTAGTAGTTGCGCTGCGTGGGGACCTCATTCACACGATGAGATGTCGGGTCCTAACTCGTCAGAGGAGGGGTTGCGCATCGAGTTGTGTTAGAATGAGGTTATGCTGACAGAGGATTCGGAAACGAGTATTGCCTTGGAGCGCACTAGCGCGAAATGACCTCCCACTATTGAAGCAAAGTGTGTCAAACAGTTCGAGGTGGGAACAAAGGTCAGTGGCCCCAGGTGGACTTTATGGCGTAGGGGGTACAGTGTTCCTTAGCATTGTATCATGAGTCGTCCAATTGCACCCATGGACCCAGAGTAGCAAACTGGGGGGACGCGGTGGCTCGCCGTGCCTTGGAATGCAATCCGTAAAATGGATTTACCACCTGGGTTAACAACTAATAAAAAAAAACTGTTAAAAATATTTTCGTTGGGAGCACATATGCTAAAATTGATAGTGCTCCTTGAGTATGGTCCTTGGGATTTCATCCTTCAGCGGATGGAAATGAGGGTTTTCTGCACAGAAATCCAAAACTTAGCTGTATATAATTATTCATCTTATGAATTGACAGTAGTGCTGTATTTGATGTTTCTTATAAATGAATGTTTTGGATTTTTGTGCACCATCATTTCCGGTCCTCTCGTGACCTTGGATATAGCGTATTTTCTCGCTCTTGAAAAGAAACTTCTAAGAAACAGAAATACTAAATTAGAACAGCTACGAAAACTTTTGAAAATTACATTTTCAAAAGATTTTGTGGAATCAATGAGGAAAATTTGAGCTTTGATAAAATAAAATCTTTAAATCTTTAAAAAATCTATAACACAATTTAAATTGATTTGGATAGTCACAGCAGCACAAAACCATCATCATATGATCTTCATTACTCTCCCGAAATTACGACTAAATCCTCCGGAAAAAGAGCATAACCTTGAAAACATTGCACATTAAATTATTGATCATTTTCGGCAATCAAAGCAGTCTGCTTCACGTCTAATATTCCAAAACAATCCCATGAATAATAAACAACATTTCGCTACAATAAGCACTTGGGTATTAATCTGAAACCAAACACTTTTTAAACGTTGATTTATAGTTTCATTGCATCTGCCCACATATCTTTATACTTGGTATAACATAACACTTGGTGGAATTTTCTGCATTGGGAAACAAAATTGAATTTACTGCTCAATCTCAAAAACTCCCTCACAGCATCGGATATATATTATCAGAATGTCTCACACTCGCTCATGATCTCTTCTGGTATTCTTAACTAAACAAGGAATCACTTCGGCAACTTCCACCGGTCACTTATTCGAACATTTTCCATTAGTTTTTCTGAAATTCTTAGTTACTCATAAATTTCACCGAAATTGCCGATGAGAGAAAAGAAAAACGCGTGCGTCGCCAAAAAGGCATGGCTTACTTCTTTCAGTTTAACAAGGCGCTTATTTGGTTACAAAATATGAAGCAGAGGGATCCACCAATAGCGAGATAAAAATAATTACTGTTTTTTTTTTAACATTTTAGAGCTTTAGTTTCTTCTACAAAATTGTTTAACTCAACTTTTCACACGTTCTACAATTACAACTAACCCAAGGAGTTGGTATGGTAAAATTAAAAAAAAAAATAACTTGAAAATGCTCTACAAAAAATTATTATTTTGATCGCGCCATTTTTGAACTTCTCGATTTTATACTTTATATCAAAACTAGCTGACTCGGTAAACTTCGTATTACCTTCAAATGTATAAATGGTAATAAATGTTAAATTTCATCTCTACGTCCTTAACTTCATCGTGGTCGCGAATCGATTTTTATGGAAATCGTAACAAAATTGTATGGCTTGTGTCCCATTTATAGTTGAATTTGTATTGGGACCACCTTCTATAAAAAGTTAGATTCTTGAAACTATTATACAAACCATCTCTGACCCGAAAAATCCTCGGATACCAAATTACACTTCATTCCGACCAACCATTCATACGTGATGGTGTTACAAAGAAAACGGCTCCATTTTTATGTATAAGAAAATGTGAAGAAGAGATAATTTTGTATGGGGACCCTCCTTTTATAAAAAATAAGATTCTTGAAACTATTATACAAACCATCTCTGACCCAAAAAACCCTCTTGTACCAAATTTCACTTCATTCCGACCGACCATTCATACGTGATGGTGTTACAGAGAAAACGCCTCCATTTTTATATATAAGAAATTTTATATAATAGATATGTGAATTAACAATGTTGCTCAAGACACCTAGCTTTTCATCCCTGGGCGCTATTTTAGTTTCGCTAGATTGATATTCTTAACCAGTACCAATAACTAGCTACGAAAGCTTTCTTCATACGATTTTTTTTTCAAAAAGAAGCGGCGGAGGTAGCATTATCCCTATTTTTACGATTTACGATTTATCCCAGATCCCTGCGTTATTTTCACGTTTTGTTTAGTAAGTGAAGATTTCTGAATAATTTAAGTAAATGTTACCTAGCGAAGCGGAATTTTTGTAAATTAACGTTTCCCTGAGTTGTAGTGATTGCTATTAAATAAATTTAAATGAATTGGTCTTATTTTGGTGCTAAACCAAACAAAAAACAAAATTTGTTCGATGTTTCTGGAAATAATTCTGGATTTCGCATGATATATTGAACATAATAAATTGAACGAGAAGAAAACATAAAAAGTTGTTAATTCATTTTGGAGCAACTTTCAAAGATATATTTGCTTACAAGCACATGCTCGGAAAACTTGCAATCAAATCAAATGTCACGTAACAACTTTGAAAGGGCATTACTTTGTTTTTTGTTATTCAATCAACAAACCACGTGCATTAAATTGTAAGGTAAATGTTATTTCTACAATTTATTTGAAGACACCGGTATTCTATTTCCCGATAGAAAATAGGAAATGTTACAGTAGGTGGTTACACAATCTCCTTCTTCTTAATAGACCACCTGTTTCGGTGGTCCAAACAGCCGGTTTGGACCCAAATTCCGACCAAACCAACCGCACTGGTGATCCATTATACCAGTTTCAACTCAACTGTTTTTTAGAACTGGTATAAGGATTGATCCAAATCTGATTAGGTTTGGACCCAATATGACGGAGTTCTAAACTGGTTGACACGAGTGGGATTGCCAGTTTTTTCACTGTATTGGATCTAATTTCTTTTGTCCAAATCTTGTTTAAATTAGACCCAAGAATAGACCATGGATACAGGTGCTCTTAGGTTATATACGGACGTGAATGCTAGTAATTGATTTGCCGCAACCATAACCTCGAAATCGGTCGAGCTTTTGGCCTCATCAGTGAGGCCAAAATTTAGTTTGCTCGGATTACTTGAAAATTTTCAGGATTATTTAAATGTAGACTGGATTTTTTGAGCATTTGAATTTATTTTACTTTATCTAACTAGTTTGGAGGTTGACAAGGTTGACAGATTTGAAATCATTAAGAATATTATCCTGAATTTTTATCAGTTAAAATGCCTGATAATCGAATACCAAGCACTTTTGTAAATTCCTGTTGAAATCACGCGACTAATAAACAGTTTTTAAAATTAGGCGTAAAACCCCTACTCTCATATTCAAATTGTTGTAGAAGGCGAAATGTAGCTAAGCATTCCTAAATATAGAACATTCTATTGGACGAATTATAAGTGTTTCTAACCAATTGTTTCACAAAAGAAAGTTTTTAATATGATTTTGGAATTTACAAAACGTTTTATAATGTCAAACTTAAAAGAAATAATCCAAATTTAGGAAATTCAGAACATCTGGATTATTCTGAAAGGAAGATAATTTTCCGAGCATCATTAAAGTACTGTTAAATCATTCCATTTGGCACCATTTTACGTCATTCAAAATCTAAACATCAACATCTCAGTGTTGATTTTTGAAAGCGGGAATTTCTCAATATCTGTGTGAGGAAATCGCATTACATGTGCGCCCTTGTCAAAAATTGATCAGAAACATTCATGGTTTGAGGTAGGGGCTGAAGCTTTTTGTTAAGATGGTGTTCGTGCAAAACTTTCAATATATCTTTTTACCACTAATACAAATACATCTTGCATCCTAATACACGTTGACGCTCATCAATACTCAGTCATGCTAGACATTTAATAATTCAGTATTTCTATAATCATTCTTGATCCTTACACATATTTTTATAAGAGAAAAATTTACGAAGCAGTCTATTCCCTACGCCAAGGCTGTTGCTATAAAATGAAAATCGGCTTAACACATACTTACAACAATCAGATCCATCAGATCTCGTAGGGCGGTGTAAATGTTTGTTCTAAATCAACACACAGTATATAAATGTCTTGAAAACATTTATAAACGCTTGAGAAGGTTGTGTAGAGCATAGTAAAATTGTATTAGAAAACCTTCTGTTCTGGTGAAAAAAAAACAAATATTTTTTTCTGTTATTTAGTTATTTATTTCTGTTGATCATGGTCGTTTTAACTTTTTTGGGTCATTACCCGATCAGAAGAGCTACTCAAACATATGTATTTTTTTCATCTTATTCAGTTATAGCTTTAATTCAAAACCTTATAAAATTATTATATCTCTTTTTGATACAAACTGTTATTTTTCTTTCCCCAGTGCCTCTCAACCGGCAGGTCGAGGTTCGAATGGATACCCGATCAGGAGAGCATCTCAAAATAAATACACAAACACATTTTAACGAGGTATCATTATCTTATTTAGATATCGCTTTGATATCAAAGTCCTATTTTTTGTCGTTTAGAATGAAAACTACTTTTCTGCTTCAATTGCTACATATAGTAATTTTGGAGCTCTCATTCCAATGCATCAGGCATGCTTCCATGGTAGCTTGCGTGTCGCTCAACCTGAAGGTCGATGTTCGAATCTTACAGCTGTACCCAAACAATTGAATGATTCTGAAATTTTGAAACACTGTATTTGTTTGAGTACAAGTCAGGAGGCAGTTCAACATTGCATACAAGTAAATGAGTACAAGACAAACATTTCATGAAAGCTTGTATTCAAGACTTAGATTTGTGCAATATCTTCACGATCAGAAGAGAAAAACTAAATTATATCAAGATGAGATATCTTGATATTCTTAATGAATTTTGGAAGCAACTTTGGAAACGTTTAAAACGAAGTCAAAAGAAAAAAATATATCTGCCGGATTCGACAGTCAGATAACAATATTTGGTTCTTCAGTTGTTTTTAATGAAGAATCATGGTGGATTCAAAAAAAAAATTTGAAGAAAATCACAGGTGTTGAAAATAAGCGAATAGAAAATTTTATAAATAATTTGATTCCACACTTAACTTTTGTTCAAGCAACTATTTGGAGGAATGGTAGAATTACCTTAATTTATGTTGGTTACTTAATTTATCGGTCTTATCGATGAAAAGTGATGTCTTTTTAAGTAAGAACATATTAAGATAATGAAACTTCTTCTAGACGGATAGAAAGTTAGAAGAACTGAAAAATGGTGAAAATGAGCGGGTATAATTTTAATTTGAAGCATTTTGATTACATACCAATTTTTTGCGCAGCACGAGCCATCAACTATGAAGTGGTACATACAGATAGAGTTGCACCTACCACCGCACATTAGTAGGCCAAGCGTGGTTCGCCTCACAAGCGGAACTTTGCAGTGCGAAAAAACAAAAAGATGTGTATGTAAGCTCCCTTAAGCTCAGAACGGATCCATCGATGGATTGCCTTCTCGGTTTGTTATAATAAACAACATTGCATACAAGTAGATGCGCGCTGAGTTAAACGGAGCTTATCTGAGCGATCTTATACTATATTTTTGTTTGTTCGCACTGCAAGGTTTCGTCTGTGGGGCGAACCACGCTTGGCCTACTCGCTCATTTTCACCATCTTTCATTTTTTCTAGTTTTCTTCTAATTTTTCCGTTTATTTAAATTGTTATCACGACCTCACAGGCCGATAAATTTAATAACATTATTTTTGATTTTGATTTGATAACATTATTTAGAAATTTAGCCAATTTTAGGCCATGTTAGCTTTTTAAGTTTTGTTAGTCTTTTTTTAAGTTTAGATTGAGATTATTTATTGTTTTACTCGTGTTCATAATTTTGAATATAGTTATGAGGTTTGTGTTCAAAGTAACTCTAAATTATTTTCCTTGAATGCTTGTTCATCCTATCATAACAAACATTTTTTCCACCATTTCTAAGGAAGCTTGAATAGCTTTTACCTGATTTTTTTTATCTTCATCTGATGAAACTGTTTGTTAAACTTTCACATCCCCCATTTGATAAAAATCTTTTTTTTTTGGAGATCATCCCACTTTTCAAGCTGGCTGATCTCCCTGTACAATGGTATTTCAAGTTTTATTTACTAAGAAATTTTGAAAAAAGACTTTAGAATATTGTTGAACCATGTTTAAAACTCACTTAGCATGTTTTCAATAGTATGTGTGCTTTTTAAAATCACACTGCTTTATGAGTACTTGTTTTTAAATGTTGAAAGTTTTACTTATAGTTTTTTGAAGTTATCGAAAACAAACTATCTCTGAACCGAAGATACCATTATAATTTTAAGAAATAGATTTCATTTGAGTTATATTTCAATGTTTCCATTGTTGGACACAATCATCCCATTAATTATTTCGAAAAGTGTTCAATGCTGCCAAGTCACATTCATGACCAAAAATAACTAAAAAGTTATAAATAGGCCAATGAAATTGAGTAGTATAAAACTCAAAACCTGGGATTTAATTTCCTAATCAATTTTCTAAACCCCCGTTTGAATTCCTCGAAGGCTATCGAAGCGTTAAAATCGCAGCCTTGGACTTATAACTCTGAATCTGATTAATTTATCTTTCTCTATGAAAAATCCCAAAAATATGAAAATGGTTGGCTCTTAAAAGCTGGAATTTATGAAAATCGGTTCATAAGTTTTTCAACACTCAGTAAAAAAAGTTGTTCCGCTGAAAAAGTAAATTTATTGTTCACTGTTCAGTTCAACTTTTCTGTTGAAAAACGATGTTTGAACATAGTATTTAAAAAGTGTGCAAAAAAGGTGGTCTATAATATTCTATTCCGCCCTACAGTTATTGGTCACTCTGTTCATAAAATGATGGATACATTAAGTTTCCGTTTCAGTGAGAACCAGTTGGACAGTTTATGCTGAGCCTAACTATGCGAAAGGATGTATGTAGGTCAACTTCTTATTCTTAACGGGATATCAGATACTGTGTCGTAGTTCAAAGGTTCATTTAGTTAAAAGTCCCGCAAAAGTTTTACTATTATACCAATTCTCACAACGGTACTCGAAAGATGAATTTCTAATTATGAACTGATTCCCAGCCATCATTCGGTCGCTCCAGATTCGTCGTCGTAGAATAGCTCTTCCGCTTTTTTCGCATCGCCAAAAATAAGTAGGTATCCAGTATCCACTGAACAATTTCGGGGTTAGTCTTCAAATCAGCACCAAATGACCTAAGCATCTATTGTATTTTTTCGCGCCACCTTTTCACCACGGGGTTAGAAATGGTTTTGTTTCAAATCATCACCAAAATGATTCTCATCAACAAATGAAATTCAAACACATTTTTGTATCGACGAATTATCCACGGTTAGTTGAGCCGAGGGGGTCTTTAAAAGTGCCAGAATTTACTACTACGGTATGGGCAGAACGATTCGAAGCTCGCCAACCTGAATCCATTTATCAATTTCGAGCTATCAACGGACTCGTCGAGCATTATTGTTTGAATTTTCATGCTCTGTTCACATTATGACAGCAGCAGCAGCAGCAGCAGCGCGATACTAGAGGAGACCTATGTACGAGCGTATCTCTGAAAATCTGTTTTTTTTTGTTTTTGATTGAGGTTCGTTTAATTTTTATTGCCATGGACAGGGCTCGCGAAAAGTGCTTTCCAGGTTCAAGGCCTTCGAGGAGCGAAAAAATACACCGGATGACATCATGATAGTAAATTTGAATTTTTGTTTTAGTTAGTTGGAGGATCATTTAACAAATCACGCCAGAATGTGGAAGTTTGAATTTTGTAAAGGTTTTGAAATCAACATTTATTTATTGAGTAAATTACAAACAAGCGTGAACTACAATCATGAATGTTAAGATGCAGCATCACGAAATAATTTGTTTCGGATTTTTTGACTTCAATCTGTTGTAAATTTATTTTGAATCTTTTAAAATGAAAGGTTAAAAACAATTGAAGGAATTTTTATTTCAAACATAAAATTACATGAAGCAATTGAGAAATGAGTTTCCTTACTACTTTTCTTTCGACAAGGCTGTCATCATCTGCAAAATAATCAACACAGTTCATTGATGAATTTTACTAATAAAGATTTACTAGATTTTTTCAATTGTTTCAGAGTTTTTTGGAGCTCTGAGACCATTATATTTTTCCTGTCTTGTTCTAGATTATCGTTTTCCATTTTTCATGTTCAACTGTGAGACAATTTTTCACCTCATTTCTCGTCACTAGCTTGTGAACGCATGTTGGGTTTCTGCTATTTTTTTTATTGCTGTTAGTGGTTGGTTTATAAAGAACATTTTCTTCATATTCAGGGTATCCAATGATTTGGAAAAAGTAGATGAGTCTTTCAAATAATTTTGTTTTCTTTTAAACAGTTGTTGTCTAACTTGTAGTAAACCTGTTTCGAAATCATTTACCGTCGTTAATGAATCAGTGCATCTGTATTCTATCTGAGTAATTATCTGTATAATTTCAAAGTCGAATCATATTCTAAATTCATAAAAAAAAATCGGTGAAATGGAGAAAAAAATAAGTGTCCTTTCAATCCAACTAAATTTTGAAAAAGTGAAAACCAGAAATGTGTCTTTATGAACGTGCGATAAATGCTCTAGATTATTCTGATATTCAGCCTGCCATCAACGTTTTGTCAGTGTTTGTTCAATTTTATGATCCATTTCACTTGCTAAAATATGTTATTAGCTTAAATAAATCAGTTCTATATAAAACGAACTTGTTCATAAAATGAGTTGAAACTAAAAATTGCAACAAGTTTTTCATCAATAATTTTCAGCCGATTTCTTTTGAATACCTTTATTTTCGCTAACTTTTTTAAGCATGACATTTATTATAAGGCGTCAATATGTTCGACCGCCCCGACCGGAACACTCAATTTAAGATGCATGCTATTTCGTCAAATAATTTTCAACATTTTTTATAGCGTTAGATTTCAAAATCTTCCATTTTTTTTTTTAAATTTTGGTTGTGGATAGTATTCGCATGTAAGCTCGGAGAGTAATCCAGGTGAAACTGTAGGTGAGAATCGAATTCTTGATCCCCCTTTCCTATATTCATCATAATTTTAGCAACCTCATAAACCCCATTTTATTCGCTGAAAAATTCACAGCAGCTTAGTTTTATGATTATTTGCAACTATTGTTCAACGAAAAGCGTTGGGAACTTTTTTGACAATCTATTCAAAAATTGCATAGCCACAGGAGTTGTTTTTAGGTACTTTTTCGGTTTTAGTTTTCACACTTTAACCATTTTTTCCTAAATTTGAAATCATTTTAAGATTTACGCAAAGCTACATTTGTTTAAAATTCTTATAAAAATTGTTTCACAAATAACTGAGATAATTCAATCCATACGAAAAGTAAATTTTGTACATATTTCAATGCCTTTAGAAGGGATTTAAGTGTCATCACTATTACGAACTTTGGATCATTTTTTTTTCTTGAAACATCAATCCAGAATAATCGTTAATCTCACACCTAGCGGTAATAAAATTTTAGATCAGAAAAACACACCGACAAAGGTTTTCTGTTGCTATTTTTGCGGAAAAAAAGTCCATTTTCAGTTTTTCACGTTTTCAGATTCGCTTAGCTGTTGTTTTTTTTTTTTTCTAAATTCAAAAATGAATGTTTTTATCGCTTTGTTGTTAATTGATTTAAACTAAATTTTACATGATCATGGGATAATTTTGCTACCGAGATTGTTTCGAAAAAAAAATCTTAGTTATTTTGTGATTTTTTTTTTCAACAACAATTATATATACGCTAGAAGGGTAAACATTTGTCAGTATAAAAATAATCCAAACTTAGGAAAACATGATTTATGCATGTAAATACTTCCACCAAAAAAGTACCGCAAACGGGGCATCATGCAAAAGCAGGGTTAGATGCAACATTTGTATACCACAACACTCATTCAATTTTTATTCCAATATACTGTAATAAAGTTATCATTGAATAATAACAAATTGATGATGACATAGTTCTTGACCTCGTTAGAGAGTTTTTTTTTAAAGTTTTGATTGTCATTAAAAATTAAAAAAATCGAGCAATAGATGTATTTTTTTTTACATTTTTCGATGCCATTAAAAACTTTACCTTGTATGACGGATTGGCTTAATGATTTCACCTGCAAACTTTATGTCGCTTTCATTATCCTATGCTGAAAATTTTGGTGTAT
Organism: Uranotaenia lowii; assembly: GCF_029784155.1. NCBI lineage: Eukaryota > Metazoa > Arthropoda > Insecta > Diptera > Culicidae > Uranotaenia > Uranotaenia lowii. The sequence goes on from NC_073692.1 coordinate 138,399,016, forward strand.
AAATATTTTTCGGACAATCACCAAATTTTTTTAAATAAATATTTTTATAATTCAGTTAGCTGACTGGGGCAAAATGCAACAAAATGAAAATCTCAACTAAATCTCATAAATCGTGTTTCCATATGCTGGGATATGATTGTTTTGCATTATGCGTTTGTTAACATTAAAATTTCATCCATCCTAAGATGTATTTTCATGATTTAAGCTAAAAGAATATTTTGAAGTATTTTTTACCCCTAAATGTATGCAGCAGATTAACACTTTTTTCTTAAAAACATTTTTGAAGGAAAAATTGTAAAATTTAATTCGAACAAAACCAAAAATTACTGCAATTGGTGCTTTATGCGTTATAACATCACAAATGTATCAAAAACTTTAAATTTTCAAAAGTTTTCGTAAGATTTTTCATTAATTGCAGAGTTTGTTGCAACTTACCCCCTTTTCTTAGCAGGGTGAAAATCGCATGTATTTGTGAATTTAAAAATAACTGGTAAACCCAATAATTTTTCTGACTACGTCAGTTTGGTGTCCCATCAACCTTAAAACTTTTGATGTACAAGAGGTATGATTATTTGTAAGCATTAAGATTTAAGAAGCCATTGAAGTTGAAAAGTGTTGCATGTTGACCCAGTTGACGGTACCCAAAAACGTATTTCTCAACCCCTGTGGTTATGCAACTTATGAACAAATTGACAACATTTTTTCCTAAACGGTTAAGTTTTTCGTTGAACAAAAAATGTTTATAATAATAAATCAAGGCAAATTATTAGAAAAATGCTAAGATTTTGCAATCGTACGCAACGACTATACATATATAGTAAATACATGTAATATACAATCAAAATAACAGTTTCTAAGTATTTTCAAAAAAGCTTAATATACTGTCCAGATTTGATTTAATGGAAGATTTACTGCGCTGAAAGTCTCCTTTTACTTTCAAAAAGGGTTGGAGAATGTTCTGATATAATGAAGATGATTTTTTTTTTGTTTCGATTATAGTCGTTTTACCATCTTTGTGGCATTTACGACTTTATCAACGTTACAGTTGACGGATCGTTGTTGAAAAACTTATCCGGTACAACTGTGTTCGATGTTTACTCTTGGGCTCGAACTCGCGGACATCGGCTCAGGAGACAACAGACTTGCCAACTGAGCTATATCACAAGCCCTAATGAAGATGATATTGATGACCCCATTCCAAAGAAAACATCCCACATAACACCACGTGAACTGTTTAGCACCAATCAAATCATTTTTAAATGGTCCTCTTCAAAAATTTGGTTTTAAACGAGTTTTAACATAATGATATGATTTGTTTCAGTGTATACTTCTCTAATTTTTGAATAAGTGAACTTTCAATCCAAAATATCAGTTTGCAACAAAATTTTTCTGAATCTTTTTCTGCATGGTATACAAATACAAATACAACCGATTTTTCAATATTAAAAAAAAACGTAAAATATTAAATGCTGTCAACTTGAAAAGCTTTTATTAAGATATTTAAGGATTAATAATTTAAAGTGTTCAATGTTCTAAATAATGCATATAAGCAAGGTCATTCTAGCTCGAAAAAACAGCGAGAGCCTTGAAGTTCGAAGTAATGAATTTTTTATATCGATACTGAGAATTTTGACAATTAGAAATTGATTAATTTGATAGGCCGAAAGTAATACAACAGTAATTCATTTCAAAATTTAAAGAATCAGAGATCGACCATCATTTGGAAAATCACCTTTATTTCCACATTGGAAATTCCATAAATGTTTTTTTCGTGAAGGTTCATAAACAGTCATTAAGGGATAAATCATCATTACAGGATTAAAATCTCTGGAAAAGAAATACATAAACTGAAAAAAGAGGGGAGAACAGAGTCAATTTTTGATTCGACTCATTTATTAGAAAACCAATTCCAATTAAGGTATAAAACAAATACAAAACAAAACAAATGTCGAATAAGTGACATTATCAAACATTCGAGTTGAAGCTTAGCTTTCATTTCAATTAGTTTTTAACCTTTATCATTCTGACAAGTGTGTTTGGTGTAGCTGAACACACGGGGTTATCTAGTGTTTCATTTATTTCATAAATTAACATCAGCTTTGACAAGAAAATTCATTGTCTGTTAAATGATTTATTTAAAAAAAAATCCAATGAAATGCTTAAAATTATCAAATATAGACAGACAGATACTTGTGACCCAAGAAATAAAAAAACAATTATCCCGATTGTACTAACAGAACGTTCAAAACGTATATGAGGTATATGAGGGACCAGTGCAAATACAGGAAAAGCGCTAATAAAGCTATTTTCTCTCAAGCAAAAGTGGAACAAACATTTATTTTGCTAAGGATATTTATTTTAAAAGTGTTAATTTAGGTTGATGATACTATATTCTGGAACAAAAACAAATTTACGACATGAAAATTATCATTGAGAATTGATATTTAAAATATATTCTAAGACCAATTTACCATTAAGATAAGAAACACATTTTTTGCTGTAGATACTTTTTTATAGAAGTTTCTATCGCAATATATAAAAAGTGTTGATTTGGAATTTTAAAACTAAATTTTAAGGAAACAGAAAGTAATTGGGCCTAAAATATTTTAAAGTTGGAGAAAAATACTGTAAAAAAAGGCCGTTAATTTGAAATCGAATAGCGAGCATATAGCTTTTAAAATAAAAATTACTATTTGGGATTCAGTATGAGAACTTCGATTGGAATTCATAATCTGATTTCAAAATAAGAATTCAGAAACAAAGTTCTTGATTTAAACTTTTTTCGATGTGGAACGAGGTTCTGAATTGGTTATGAAACATGTTATATCTGAAGCCACCAAATAAAATTTGAGCTCTTAGGTTTCAAAATACGAGCATAAGTAGGGGAGAGTGGGGATACTTGATCCCCTTTTCTTATTTTCACCATATCTTTTTGGAAAAATCAGCAACTCGCACTCTGTTACATTTTCTGATAGCGTGTAACTTCAAGTTTCTATGTTCCAAACATTAGAACGATACTTGAACCTGTAGTTGAACTAGAAGCATTTTCGTGGAAGTAAAAAAAATGCGATACTTTTAAAGTTAAGGGAGACTTGATCCTCTATTGAAGGAGACTTGCTCCTTCATTCCGAAGACCTAATCCTCGGACAAAATCAAACAAAACCTCAAGATAGAATGTCAATTGACTTTTTTGGTCATGTTTGTTATCATTTCACAATTTATAACTGACAGAAGAAGAAACTTCTTTAACTTTGTCTCGACGATTATGACATTGCATACTTACAGGCGCTATTTTGCATAATTAAGAGAAAATTAATTATATTAGCCCTTTTCTTCAGGCAATTATTGGATAAATATTAGCTATTGGATAAATATTAGTAATCTCGTAACCAGCAATGTTCACGATCAATTCAGAAGAAGAATATCCCGTTTTTAACTCTAGGGATCAATTGAACCCATAATCAACATTTTAGAAAACTTTTTTTGAACGATTGATATATTAGAACAAATAAATTGCTTATAATTTGTCCATGTAAGAAACATTTTAAAGTGATGAAAAAAGATCTTTAAGTCACATTTCGTGAAATTTTTCAAACAAAGTTCAATTACTCAAACAATTATTTTGTTAAAAAATGTTGAGCTTTAAGCATTGTTGTTTTGCTCCATTTGGCACATTTTGCTACAACATTTGATCTTTGTAGGACATTCCAGTTTTGAGATATAGCTAAGGAATCAAGTATCCCCAGGGATCAAGTATCCTCACTCTCCTCTATAGAAGACTTTACAAAGCACGCAAAGTGCAGTGGTATGGTGTGATATGCTTTTCTTTTTTCCAGACATCGATAATTTAAAAAAAAAATGGAACTATAACAGTAGACTTTAAAATCAGCATTTTGAAAATGAATTGAGACAAATATTCCAAGTAGTTAAACTAGTTTTAGGCCACTTCCCGAGGAATTCTACTGTTATTGCTGATTGGAGACTTCCTCTTGCTCCCTCTATCCTGCTGAACTGCTTCTCCTTTTGCTTCTAATTCATGCTCCTGGCTCATTTCAAACATATTTTCATATATATTGGCTTCATATAAACCTCCCTGGCGGATTTTAGCTTGAAGTTTACGAACGCAACGTATACTTGCCATCTTATCAGATTTTATCGTGCCTTGAAAAGAATAAACAAATAATGAAAACCTTAGTTCCGACGAAATTTGCAGGGAATTGAATACTTTTTGACTTATAAGAAGTCAAGAACAACTTTTTATGCAGGGAAACAGCGATCTGTTAAGGTTATAAGATGGGGGGAATTTAGTTTTGTCCATGTGGAAACGGAATTCGAATACAACGCGTAAGCACAGATTACACTGACATTGCACTCAAGTAGAACTAAAATCCAATCCTTTTCTGACTAGTTTTATACCTTTAGTCGATATTCTGCCGCTACTCGTATAACAATCCTAAGTATATGAATTTTCGTCATTTTTCATCTAACCTGACAGTTTATCATTTTGAACATAGGGCTTCAATGTAAAACAATAAAAAAGATATTTTGTTCTAGAAATGTCGAAAAAATATCAACTCGTGGCTGTCCCTTATGAAATATACCCGCATAACAGTCTTATATGTGAAATACCACGGTTTTAGTTGCTTTTCAATGTTTCTTTCGGCGAAATAGTCTTTGATTTATTGCTTTGAATCATTCAAAAAAGAATCAACTCACTTGATGTCGAATTATGCACACTAGTTTTCGAAGGCAGGCCAGTAAGAAGGAAAGAATGTCTTCCTGAGTGAAAAATTATCAGATGCAATCAAAAATCGTAAAAAGATTCAACTTACAATGTGGAATTCACAATATTTATCCAAAAGTATGTTTCTTTTTCTGATAGCTGCATTTAGAAGTTAAAAAAATGATCAAATTTTAGCCTACGAAAGCAGCTTGGTTAGCAAAACATTTTCTGCATGGGACTGATGTGCGAGTAGATTTGAAAAAGGTCTCAAATATGCTCGCATAACAGTCCCATAACGAATAAAAACTGTGCTCCCGACCTTACCAATGGCTCAATTTCGAAAATTTCAGGTCTTACGATTTATTATGACAACCTAGAACACATTCCATCAAACGATTTTCGTTTATGCTGGAAGTTGTGGTGACAATTTAAAAATATATTCCAAAACAGAAAAAAAGCTGATTTTCTCGCTTGCTTGTTTTTGCATATGGAACTGTCATGAAAGAAGGGGCAGCATTGCGAACCAGCCAAATTTGGCAAAAAAAGCCCTGTAGAAGAAATGTACTAGTTTAGCCCGATTGTATCGTCGAAATTGTCTATGTTTCCTTAAAAGTTGGGTGGCTATTTCCAAATGGGATAGCATTCAATCGAAAGCGCACTCGATCATGCGCACTCTGGAATCGACATTGCCTACTGCAGGAAAAAATGTCCAACAAACGAAATCTAGTGTTCAGTGTCTTAAGTGTGAAGAACGTATCAAATTTTTGATAAAATTCATTTTCCCCAGTTTTTTTCCATAAGCAATATCGATTCCAAATATTCTGATAAATTGTAGTACTTTTTAAAGTACTACAATTTATCAGAATATTTTGAATCGATATTGCTTATGGGAAGAAATTGAGACTTTGATATTAAGTGCGTACTTTATTTTGTCGCTTACTGTATGTTGTAAAATTTAAAAATTATTATTTTTAAAGGTTCCAATTCAAATTCAACATGTTTCAACATTGCAGGTAAATTCGCGATTTCGAAGCTAATTTTTGACAGCTCGTGTGTGTGCAAGAACATGTAAACAAACGGGTGGAAATACTAGCTTCTAATAAATCATTATTTTCTTTGATTTGGTTAGGATTTTCAGAAAATGACGGATACAGATTTGGAGTAGAAGGTTCATGGATTATTGTGAGGTATAGGAGAAAATGTGTATATGCCTTGAAGCATCGCAAATCGACATAAAAAAAGGTCAATTTTTTACTACTCCAAAAACTATTCTGAGTATTTCACATATTTTTGAATGAAAACTCGAGCCAAATGCACATTCTCAATTGCAGTTTGTTAAAAGAGTAGTCAATTAACGTTCCTTTAAGATTTGGGAAAGACCCAACAATTGGTAAGCTAGAATTTTGTATTCGAAAAAACATAAATTTTTGCTTCTGGCAAAGGTGGGGGCGACGGAAGGCGACACGTATCCACGTGAAATCGTCTTCAACGAATTCTACTTCTTGGTACGAGGGAACTCTCTTGTCAACTGGCAGCGCAAATGGGACGAGGATGAGGATGGTCGGTGGCTCCACTCGATTATCCCAAAGGTAAGCCTTAAACCCTGGTTTAATAGATTGGACCTGAGTCGGGATTTTATTCGTATATTTTCCCGTCTCATGTCCAATCATTGTTCCTTAGACGCGGTACTCTATCGTTTTGACATTGCTGGCAGCAATTTGTGTAGTTGCGGCCAAGGTTACCATGACATCGAGCATATTGTTTGGTCGTGTGAGGTCCATCTTGTCGCCAGAACGAATTTAATAGACTCCCTTAGGGCCCGAGGAAAACCACCTAATGTTCCAGTGAGAGATGTACTAGCTGTGCTAGATTTGGACTATATGTTAGAAATCTACCTTTTTCTAAAAGCTATCGATCTTCGTCTATAATTTCTTTTTTATTTTCATATTTCCCTTTCTATCTTCCTTTCTCCTCTCACAAAGTGTTAAGTTAAGAAATCAATTGTAAACAACCAAAATCGATTTTGGCTCCTTAAAGCCTGAAGGTATGAGCCGTTTCAAATAAAGAATTGTTAAAAAATAAAAAAAAAATAAATTTTTGCTATTTTCTATTAGGTTTCCTTCTGCAGCTGCATACAGTCAGGCGTAATAATTTTAAAGCTGGAAAGCGGATTTTTATATTTGATGGTGGTAGACATGAAAAAATTACAGAGGTTGTATATAAGAAACGACCGATAAGTTCACGTAGAATTACGACAGCCTGTCCTGTGTTTATGTGTTTTTCGTCTTAAATTAGCATTCTAGAATAAAGTATGTCGATTTTTTTTATAGGAATTTATCTTCAAGAAAAGTCATTCTTCCCTAAATTGTCGTTTTAATACCTATTAATGGTCTAAAACGACCCATAAAGATAGTATGCTGCTTGTTCAACTGCATAACAAAAGGCGAATTAAATATAAGTATAAGCAGTAACAAGACCGATGTCGTCGAAATGATTGCGCCCGGCAGTTATGCAAATAATGTGATCAATACACGAGCTTCGTATCAAACGCTTGCGAGAAAATCTTACAATGACTGCTTTGATCTAAACGCTTGACTCAGTGCAAAAGCTCTCTAACTGTTTAGCCTCATGCGCCTCGTTGGAATCAGTATCAAGTTTTCATTTCCCTTCAGTTCACATAGCAATCACTAGCTAAAACTGTTGTTTTTACCTAGGGTTCCGGAGTAAGCGTTAGATCAACCATGTTTTCATTCCAACAAATAACAGTAAACGGCCCTTTTCAGGGCCAAAAACTTTCTAAGAGTTGTTCTTGAACTTTTTTGATATATGGGAGACGTGTGCGTTGAGTGGGTGGGTGTGCGATGGGTGTGGGGTGGGTGTGGGGTGGGTGTGTGATGTGTGTGTGATGTGTGTGTGATGGGTGTGTGATGGGTGTGCGATGGGTGAATGGTGCTGTGGTGATAGGTGGTGGTGTTCGATAGGCGGTGGTGTTCGCAAGGCGTGTGGTAAGGATGGAGGTGAGCGAAGTCTGAAGATGCGAAGTATGGTGAGGAAATGTTCGGTGGGTGATGTGGGAAGTGGGCGGCGGCTGATGGGTGTGTTTTTTTGTGATGAGAGGTGTGTGTAGCATGGCGTGTTGATGAGGGAGGTGCGTGTGTGTGTGTGTGTGTGTGTGTGTGTGTGTGTGTGTGTGTGTGGGGGGGGGGGGGGGGGGGGGGTGTGATGGGTGAGACACAACTTGTTTCCACCGCTGTTGCCCATCTCTGCTGCTGCCTATGCGATAAGTTTGAATTTCTTCTAACTAATGAAACAATCCCTCAGTCGACCGCTTTTTTTATACCTTTCGTTGGCTAGAAAAACCAAAACTCATGAAGGGGCGGGGCGTCCAAGTTTTTTTTCCATTTTCGAATAGCCAATCAACGTTGAGGAGGCTTGGTTTGTCTTTTAAAAAAGATGTCTCTGAAAGAGGCGATTTTCGTGACGCTAGAACTGTTCGCGAATTTCAATTTGCCCCCCTATAGTGTTGCCGTAAGACGTAATTCTACGTCAAAAAAATTACATCCTTGGATTACTCACAATTCAAGTTTACTTAAATGCTTTTCAATTGCCATCGATCAAGGGTTATAAAATGTTTTGTATTTTTATCGGACCTCATGATCTCACTTTTTTTTTGGAAAATTTTATTGAAAATTAAATTTATACAACCACTAGCCGTAGAAAATTTTGAATTAAAACTTAACATTTTATACTGTCTTAGGCTGAAACTATTTAAATTTTTATATAACGTATTTACCTATTAAATGTAGCAACTAAACCAAATCCAATAGTTATAGTTTAAAGTAACAACGAGAAAATCGTTCTTTTATATAGACCAACGAGAATCGCATAAAGTTTAATATGAAGATGTGATAAAAAATATAGTTATTAGCAAAAATTAAAAGTTAAGAAAAGGGACGAAAAGATTGATTCACATAGGGGCCGTTCAGATACCACATGGACATAAAAATGAGATTTTTAACCCCCTCCTCCCCCTCCGTGGACATTTGGCAAACCCTTGTCTCCCTCCCCGTATGTCCACGTGGACAGATTTGAAATTGTTTTTTTTTTAATTTAATTTGTAATAATTATAATTATTATTAATTTCAAAATTATCATATTTATAGATTGCTTTCAAGTGGCTACTAGTTGCTTAAACTTAAACTGGAAAGCTTTGCAATTTTAAGATTTTGATTAAAACATCTTAATATTTATTCACCTTTAGAAAATGTTTTGAAAGTAAGTATGTCCACGTGGACACTACCCAAACCCCTACCCCCCTCTCCGTGGACATTTTCATACCCCCTCCTCCCCCCTAAGTTGTCCAGGTGGTATTTGAACGGCCCCATGTTAGTTTTCTCTGACCGACTGACTTTTTCAAAATGGAACTATCAGATAGAATTGACTCTCCTACCAGGCTAATTTATTTAAATTTACTTTAAAACAAACTCCAATTTTTCAAAGGAGTGTTTTTTTTTTCAAAATCATTTGGATTTATGAAAACTTAACTCGAAGCAATGTAAAGTTGTCTATAATTTATCGTTCACCCAGAATGTTGCTCACGCTACATCGTACTACCCCAGATGGCAGCAGCGCAGCTTCGAAAGAGCGGATTGTCAGTGATCTAAATCGATGGATGAAGTCGTCTGTGGATGAATTTTATAAAACACTGAACCAAATTGAATAGCAGTTTTCAATCGACAAAATGAAGTTTAATACTGTAGTCACCAAAATTAGTATGGATTGAAAGTTTCTGAAAACGACAGAAAATGGGTGTGCGCATTTTTTTTTCATTGAAGTACCGATAGTTGTGCGTTTTTTTTGAGGATTGCTATCTCACGTCGGTTTTAGTTTTTTTTAGTACGAGATGTAAGTTCAATTTTGAGTAGAGGTGAAATGGATGACTTATTCGCCTATTTCCGATGATTTCGAGTCTCAATGATGATTGTGATAACGAGAAGAAGATGACCGATGATCGTTTTTGCAACAAACTTAGGACTTTATTTTTTTCTTCCTCAAAACAAAATGGTTGGTTAGTCTTTCTCGTTTTTTTCCTTCTCTTGTTTTTATTTTGCTGGGTTCTCCCTCTGTTCGTTCTCGAACGCAGCCACTGTGTTAGTTTTTTGTGTTTGTTTCTCTGTCGTGTATGGATTTTCGATTATTAGTTGATACATTTAAATTTGCACTAATTTCGATAAAACCGAAATCTACTTAAAGGTTGCCTTTGTTTTTCTTGGGTTAGTTTTGTTTCTTTGTTGTAAATTTTACTAGAGAGAGAGAATAATAATAGCTAGCAATAGAGAGATTAAAATGTAGAAAAACGAAACAATATCGAATCGGAAATCAGTTCTTCGTCTTTTTTAAACTTATTTATTTGTTTTCCTTATTTGCCTTCCGATTAAATAACAGTGTTTTACATAGTATTAGTTTAGCTACAGTTACCGTGTTTGGGGTGTTTTTCTTTTGTGGGTGAGTGTGTATGTGTGGGTGAAGAATCGGAAAGTTGAGTTCTCCGTACTCGGTTAGTGTGTTACAGTATTTTCGCTAGTATTTTTTGTTTGTTTTGTATTTTGCTTACTCTGATGTTGGCCATCATCGAAAGAGATGTATAACTTTACAATAAAACGACTATTCTCGGTATCAAAAGAGAGACAAATAAAAATAAAGAAACAACAATAATAAGGATTAATCAGTTTATTAATCGTTCAATATAGTTTTTGTTTTTATGTATAATAGATTATAATGTTCAGTGAAACTTAAAACCTACCCGAATTTCGCTATTTTCTCTAGTTCTGTTTTTTTTTGTTTGTTTTGCATTTAACTTTTGCTTGTTTTTTGTTTTTATATTCAACAATAGCTCGTTCTGGGTTGCGTAAAAATTTACGCAAGAAACGCGCATACATTCTTCCACTGTAATATTTATACTTTCTGCTGTTCCTCTGCTGTATGCGCTTTTATCATTTTAATTTTCTTCTCTCGCTTTGTTTTTAATTAAATTAAATTAAATTATAATAGATTTCTTCTTGTTTTTCCTCACTTTGCTTGCCCGCTGACTTTGCAGCGCTTAAAATTATTGTGTTATATTTATGTATAGAATTTAGATAACTATCCTTACTAGTATCGTAATGACGAATTTTACTCCTTTGAATTTTTTGTTTGTTTATGATTAGCAAAAAAATTCAATATTATCTCTAACGTGTTACCAGCGTGTCTGTCCGCCTACTTGTCGTCTCTGTATCTGTTTCGGCAACTTTGCTACCGTGTTGCGTTCTGTTTCGCTTCATTTTTCTGCGCTCTCTCTCTTTCGGGTTGCTTTGTTTGTATCGTCTTCGGCGCAGAGAGATAGAGAACAGAGTTTTTTCTTCTGGGACCAAACTTTTGATCTCAGCAGGAGTGAACCGATAACTTTGTTTGTGTGTGTTGTTTTGTTTTGCATCTGCTGTTCTTGGTTGTTTTTTTCTCTCTTGTTTTAAATATAATTTTTATATTGTATATTATGTAATATATATATATCATTTAAGGCAATTAATTCTTACATTCATGAAAAGAAAACGGGGACAAACGAGCAGCTTCAAACTCGTGGCAGTCGAATTTGCGGATGCGATCGTTTAATTTTTTTTTATTAGTTTTCTTTTGTTGGTTTCTACGTTTTTATCATTCGGCAGTCAATGCCAGAGCTTTCAAAAGGGTTCGGAAATTTCTGTTGCTATTGCTGCTTCAATCGTATTGGTTTATCCAGTGCGTCCAAAACTGCTGGCTCATCCACCGTTCTAATATATATTCGATTTACGTTTCAACATTTGTGTATGTGTATTTGTGTTATAATTCTTCCTCTGTGTTTATGTTGTTGTTTTCCGTTTTTTGTTTGTTTACTTTACAGATTTCAGATTTCGTATGTTTTCGTTCGTGTGTGTGAGTGTGTGTTTGTTTCATTAATTTAAACATTCTTCTGCAATTGTTTTAGTTTATACTTTTGTATTTTCTGTTTGTTTGTTTTAAATATATATATAATTTTATCATTCTTTTATATATATAGAAGCACCCATACATTTATAAGTTCTCATTTTCCTAGCCGCAGTTGCCAATAAAAAAAAGGACTGCGGACTGTGTAACGTTCCTTGGTTTTCCTCGTTTCGGTTTCTCTTCGTGAACGGTTCCCAACTGAGCGATGAACTACTACATGCTCTCTCCTGTGATGGGCTGTGTGTCGACATTTTTGAGACAAACCACTTGGCCACACCTTTCGGCTTCCGGAGATCATTCCTTTGTTTATGTCTGTTTGTAGAAATGTTGTGAGAGTGTGTCAGAGTGTGTGTTTTCGTCTGTGTGCGTGCAGTCCGTATCAGATCTCTCTCCGAGAGTTACCGAGAGGCAGCAAAAGGTTGCCGAAGCTGTGTCTACACAAAGTCTTTCGGAACCATAACTCTATAGACTACTAAACGAAGATTGTTTTTAAGAGACTTCAGTATTCATCGTTTCTGTTTTAATTTCCCTAGTTAGTAAATCAGTGCGCGCGCCTCTCTTCTGCTTCCTTCTCCGAACCTGCTGTTTCTGCTCAGCGTTTTATCCTTGCTTCAAATATGTAGCCGAATTGATCGAAAAACTTGCATCTTCTGGTTTCGCTCGTATGTATGTTTTACTCGTTTTATTTGGTACGATTTAATCCCGAAAAAATGTAGAAAAAGAACCTAACGCTATAATCAGTACGATTTTTTCTTTGTGTGTTATTATTTTTGTATTTCCTTACAATTTTCTATGGAGGGGTAGTTTTGTTTTCGTAATAATTATCAGTTTTCGGGTTTATTCTCATTTGTTGGGCCGACTTTCCGTGAGACGGAAAGCGGCTGAAGATTTTCGTACAATGTGCCAATTCGTCAGAGTGTTTGGAGAGAAAGAGATAGAGAGATTTTTACTTAGTTTTTTGTTAAATCCTGCATCCTATATTCTTCCACTAGTAACTTTTTCCTAAAAATTAATTTTTGATTCTCAGTAATATTAGTCTTTTGGGTAAAAACACTAACGTGTGTATGTATGCGTGCGTTTAAAGAGGGTTAAATCAACTGGACTCGTTCAACTCTGTCTGGAGGCTGTTAGCTTTTACCAAACCGGAAAAAAAATCAGCATCAGTTCCTAAACGAAGATGCTAAGCCTAATCGAAAAGGAACGCGTTCATCAATAGATAACTGGGTTATGTTCAAACTGGTCTGGTAAAACAAATTAAAAAAAAAAGTACATTAAATGTGTGGTTTTGGATCCAGATTTTTACGAGACCCTTATTGGCTAAACTTCCTAATATGATTCTCTTAAAAATCTGAACCAAATCTTAACGGGAACATTACTAACAGACATTTGTTTTTTCTCTTTTAAACTCGCCAATTGGGTGGTAAATTCTCCTATATCCACGACAAAAGTCACCTTATTTATGTTCGCGAGCGTTCGTAAAACTGGTTCAAGTCTTTAAATTTCCTCTCTTTTGTTTTCATTTCTCCTCTAGGGTTTGTTCTTGCTTATCTAATACTGTTTTTCCAAACGCTGGCTTTCATAATGTTTCCAATTTGAATTGTATGTTTTGTTCCAAAATTCATCCTAATTTGCTTACAAATTTCGAAACCTGTACAAAATAAACTTCAACATTTCCAGTACACAACATGTAATTTTAAACTAGTACGGGAGATGGAAAACCGAATAAAATTAAAAGAACATCGAACGAAAGAAAACCTCATCAGGTTTGTCTTATTTTTTACTTTTCCAACAAAAATGGAAAATTGTCCTACCTAAAAACTCAGAACTCATAATGATTCACAGAGTGTGTGTGTAAGTGTTTGTTTGTTTGTTTGTGTATTTATCTTTTTTTTGTATTTTTTGTGTGTATGTGTGTGAGAGAGATTCTAATTTTGCATTTTATATCATTTTCTCTTCAATCCGTCCCGCTGCAGTTAATACTCGCGTTTCTCCTAAATTTTTCCGTTCCTCATCTGCTTTGAAACCTCAAAAAACAAACCCTACGCAGCTCTCTTAAACTGTTTTCCTATGTTTTCTCAGTTTTGACCTAATTAAATTTTCTGTTCTCTAGTTAATTCGATATCAAAGTTCAACTTTTTACAAATATTTTTCTTCTTAGTCCCACCTCACTTCGTCGTGTTTATCTTCGGCTTTCCTCCCCGTCTACCTACGCTTGTGTGTGTGTGTTCAACAACGAACAACAACTACGAATTTGTACGTGTGCCGCGTTTGAAGAAAAAATAAATAAAATCAAAGTCAGAAGGAGCGCACATTTCCAGTGGATGAAACCGAAAGAGACGAAAAAAGGGATTCGATTTAAAACAGAAAAAAAACGCTAATTCAAAATTTTAAAAAAAAAAAACAGAACATGAACAATCAACAGAAACAATATTTTACGTACCATTAAAAAAAATGATTACTATCCTTAAAAAAATGTACAGTCGATTTTTGTGTTAACGTGTGTGTGTGTTTGTATGTGTTTTCATCGGTTTTGTTTTTCATCTGTTGTTTTTGATGTAGTTGTGTTGCTTAAAAACTAAACTTATCACGCTACAGTGTGTGTATCTGTGAGTGTGTATAAAGATTAACTACAAATTACATCATTCTTTTGTTTTCTTTTGATTTTTTTTTATCAACTTTCAGTTTAAATTAAAAACTTCTTCAAAAAGACGACGACGACGACGATACGCGAAAACGGAAAAAATAGTAAAGTAAAGAGATATAAATTAAAACTTTAAAATAATATAACAATCATTAAATTCATTTACATCAACAACTACTATCGCGTGTGTTCGCATTCGTGAGTGTGTGTTTTTCTTCTCTTTTGCTCTGTGTGTTTGTGTGTGTGTGTTTTTTTGCCTTCAAATAGCAACATTTCACTAACTTATTAAACTTACTAATAACATTTAGATCAAGCTTTGCGATTCGGGTTGAGCGAAGGCATGATTGATTGCTAGCGATTGGTTGAAGTGCTTTAGTGAATTTTACTCGAAATCGTAAATTTTATTAGATTCGATCAAAAAGATGTTTAAATAAACGCTTTAGAATGTCGAACAGATTTCGAACATTTTTAAGGCTGTCAAAATTTATCTTGCATTCGAGAATGCACTGACAGTTTTCATGTTTTTTTTGTAAAAAAATCGAGTAGTTTTCTTTTTCAAAATTTTGACATACAAAAACTTTAAATTAAATAAATAAATTTCCGATCTCAATATCGAGCATATATTTTTACATTTTTTTTCATTTTTTGCTATCTTGGAGCTGTATGTCTATTCTTAGGTCTGATTATTGCCAGTGCTGTTGAAATCTGAAGTTTTCGTGCTGGTGATTGGCAACCTTGCCAACCAGCGACGGCGAAAAATTCATCAAACACCTCGGCAACCCTCTCTTTTGTTTGGTTTCGACATTTGGAAGATGTTTGATAGATGTCTGGGCAACATGAAAAGTCGTCAGTGAATTTCGCCGTCATTGATGTTGACGATAACTCCAGTTTGTGGATTCAGCAACAATATGTAAGAATTGGACCAACGAAATTATTTCCAATCCAATAAAAAAACTGGCAACCCCACTCGTGTTCCAATAACTGTCACAATATTTAGAACTGCGTCAAATTAGGTCCAATTCTCATCAGTTTTGGACCAATCCTTATACCAGTTCTAAAAATAGTTGAGTTGAAACTGGTATAATGGACCACCTGTGGGTTTGCTTGTCTCGAAATTTGCGTTTGAACCAGCTGTTTGGACCAGCGATACAGTTACCCATGTAGTTTTTTTTTGAATTCTTAAAATTTGTATTAAACAATAAATGTTGAATTGGTTTCCGATCAGATTTGTCCTTTCTATATGTCTCTCGAAAATCAACAATTGTTTTAATAAGAGCCTTCGGAAAATTTAAAAAATATTAAAATTTGTCTTATATTCGATCAGTTACTTAGTTTAACCTCATGAACAATTGTTTTTTGGAACAGAGGAAATTGCTTAAAATTCTCAAATCAAACTGCTCGAATTTTTTTTTTATTGAAGTCAATGACCTGAGGTTGTTATACTTAGAGGTAGTCAAGCAAATATAAGAAAATCTAAAGCATGAAATTTTTCAGAAGACCGAATATTTCCTACTTTTCCCAGTTATATGACAGTTCAAAATTGAATTACATAAAGTTTTGAATTCATAAAATATTTCTAAATCAAATGTCGAAATTGTGTCTTAAAAAGAGAAAACTTATTTCAAATTAAAAAAAAGTTTTGCAAACTGGTCTCTAAGTTTGCTAGACAAGCAGTATACTGATTTATCAAATTCCTTTACAAAACTCTCTAATAGCGTTTTTGTTTATTATTCACCGGCACGAAAGCAGTGGCAAACTTTATATACAACCCAAATCGTCGCCCGGGACGATGCATATAAGTTGTATGCATCGTCCCGGGTTCCAATTTTGTTTGTTTATGAAGAAAAAGTTTGTCCCCGTGCCGGTGGATGATAAACGAAAAATGCTTTAAATTTCTTAGAAACAGATCTTAGGCTTTAAGAATTTTTTTTTTTCGCCTTTTGTAAAGTGATTTCAGTCTCAAAAAAACCATCACAATTAGTTGATTTCCACGATTTCCACCATTCATCCAAGTGTTAGCGAAAAGCCATGCCTGCCCTACTCGAATCTGCTCGACCCTCAACTACACCGCTCGAAATGTGCCCGAACGATTCGTTGCCTAACAAACGATTAAAACTGTCAACAAAAAAATGCGCCTACAGCTATGCAACCGCACGCCCCATACAGTAGAAGGTTTATACTGCTATTCGTGTGAACATTTACCCTCGAAGCGTTTGTTGATGCGACTGTGACCACCTTCCACGTTTTTTCCCTGCCTACTTAACCGTCGATTGGGTGATTACTTCGCCGTCCTGCTGGATGATGATGATGAACGTGTTGCTATCGGTGACCTGAACCGTTGCCGGGGGAGGTGCCCTACGATGCTGGTCAGGTGCCGACAAACCCCGTAGATATTGCTCTGAATGCGTTGGTTGATTATGGGATTCGTGTTCTTGCTGATGATGTTGATTATAGCTGATGGTGCTGCTGCTGCTTGTGGTGGCTGCTACTACTGGAGGCGAAACCGGAGGCACCGGAAGTTGTTGCGGATTTGAATCGTTGCACGGCTCCAGCGACGCTGGGGACACTGAGAGCTGGTGCTGCTGCGGATCCTGCGGACTATCCTGTTATGTCATCAGATCCTGCTGCGAGTCGATCGTGAAGAGCTCTTTGTATAACGCTGGGAACACGTACTGCGGGTGGTCTTGTTTGAACTTTTGTAACGCTTCCATGTGCATGATGGAGAGTTCACTGCGGGGAGAGAATTGAGGTTTTTAAAACCAAGATCTTATGAAGGGGGAATAATCATAACCTACCGGAAGGTTGGGATTTTGTTCAGCAGGATTTCGAGCACCGTCACGTCGCCCTTGAGCGGGGCGTGGTTGGCTTCGATTTCCTGTCGTATGGCGGACATACTCATTTCGAACAATCGCTGGATTTCCGTGTTACCCCGGACTCCGTTTCGTTCTGTGGATGGAAAAGAATCAGAAAAGGTTATAAAGTCTCAGTATAACTAAAATTTGTCAAGTATAACAAGCCTGGAAAAATTTATGATGATTTTGCTCGAAGTCCCCATGAAGGAATCCAAACATCCAACTCTTGAGCAGCAACTACGATTTGACGAAACACTGAATGTATGACCTTGGTATTAGTGGTAATCTTGGTTAATCTTTTTTAAGACTTTTCATCTACGTGCACAAAGATTTTGAGTTGATTTTGGCTGCATCTTAAAGGTCCAGCTTTTTCAACGAAGGTTTCCTAATTAAAAAAGGTTTTCCTGAATTAAATTTCATTGCTATATACCTACTGCAGAACACACAAAAATTTAAAATCTGTACATGCATTCTCGGATTTTTTTTTAAATCCTGAAAAAAACGGTATTTGATTTCCAGTTTTCCAATCCAAAAACAGGACAACATCCGGGACAAATCTAAGCAAATTCCAAGTATTTTTCGGAAAAAAAGCTAAGAAAAACTTTAAAAAATCGCTTCAAATTTAAACTTTCTATCGACACCCATAAATAGTTTGAATTCATACAGAAAGTTTCAAATTTTTTTTGATGTTTTGATTTTCCGGGACAAATTTGGGCAGTACTCCAGAAAAACCGGCCAACCAGGCCATTTTTGTCTTTTTACTGAATATCTGGGCAGGCACTCCGCTCGGGATAATATTCTTCGAATCACAATAAATTTTGCCAATTTTCACAAATTTCGAAAGGAAACCCTCACGAATCTCGTGCGGTTTCAAAATTCCTGAATTATGAGGTAAAATTCCTACGTGTGCACAGTAACTCGATCAATCGTGGAGCTCATCTGTCATTGCGCTCATTTTGTCGTGTATCGTGTACTGCAGTGATCATTTTCGTAAGTCAGTAGTGAAAGTATTAAGAAGGGGAGAATGAGGATACTTGATCCCTGGGGATACTTGATTCCTTAGCTATATCTCGAAACTGGAATGTCTTACAAAGATCAAATGTTCTAGAAAAATGTGCCAAAATGAGCAAAATAACAATGCTTGTAGTTAAAATTTTTTTAACAAAATAATTGTTTGAGTAATTGAACTTTGTTTGAAAAATTTCACAAAATGTAACTTGAAGATCTTTTTTCATCATTTTAAAATGTTTCTTACATGGGAAAATTATGAAAAAAATATTTTTACCAATGTATCAATCGTTCAAGCGTAAAATGAACTTCATAATGCCATATTTTCAAAGTAATGGAAAACTCTCAACATTTTTCAGAAAAAAGTTTTCTAAAATGTTGATTATGGGTACAATTGATCCCCTAGAGTTGGGTACAATTGATCCCCCTTCCAAATGGCATATTCTTCTTCTGAATTGATCGTTAAGACTGCTGATTACGAAATTACTAATATTTATCCAAAAACTAATATTTATCAAACAACTAGCTGACCCGGTTTGCTTTGCTACACCTTCCAAAAACAAATGTAATGTATAAAATAATTCAAATTTAGATTTTTGTAAGCATTTTTAAAATCAAATCTCATCGTAGTTCAGAACCAAAAACTTTGAAATGAGAGCTGCAGCTGGAGTTCCGAATTGCAGTTCAAATATGGTATATATTATTTACTGAACTTGATCTCTAAACTTGTTTTTCAAGATCTGAAATTTGTACTCTGTTTTAATTCTTCATAATGATTTAAATAACGTCAAAATTAATTGATTTTCCACCTTTTTTCTCAAAGTGGGGAGTTACGAACTTCCATAAAACATTTGTCACATCTATTTTTGAGTAATGCCAAATATCCGTACGCAAAAAACCCTCTTTTAAAATATGGTCCTTCTTTGAAAAGCTTTTTATCTTAAACTTACATGGGAGCTCCCCCATCTTTTACAATTTTGTTCCCCACTGCTTGAAGAAGGTAGGCTCGAGTCTACATACATTTCTAATTGAAAGAAAAAGATTCGCATATTGGAATTTATTCCATATTGTACTTTATGGAGATAGAATTTTGAAAACCGATCAATAACGTGAATCGGGACAGTTTTTTGAGTATATTCCTAATATTCTGTATTATGAGCACTTCCAGTTCCTGATTAGCTTAAGATGGTAAATTTTTTGAAGTTGAAAAATAAGCTATAGAAATTTAAAAAAAAACGATGAGAAGGATTTTTAATAACCATTTCCAAACAGCTTTTTTCACCATCCTCGCCCTTCGAAGCTGTTTGCATATCTATCCTTTTTGCGCCAAAATTATGTTTAAACAATGTTTCGCCATATGCCAAACTCGTGGACATGAGATATTAAAGCTTGAAGTTTTTCCAAACAGCACTTATCACGGTATGAAAATTATCGATTTTAAACAGTGCCAATTTTTTTTAACAAATTTATTAACGCAAAAAATAGAAATATTTAAAAAAATATCAGTTGCACCACTAAATAAATTTTTAGCGTTTTTTATTTTCTCTTTAAAAGTCAAATATTCAAAAACGTTGGCAAAAACAAATTTCTAAGTTAACATTTGTCCCGTTTATTGGGGCAAGTGTAAATGCAAAGCTTATTTTCAGATGCGTCAGAGTAACGGCTTTAAAATGGATTAAATACGTATTTCTGTTTGTTACTCCACTTTTAACGAATGCTATTCAAAGCATATGACCTTCATTTACAAAGACATTTTAGAATTTTAAATATCTGCTTCAGTTTCAACATTCGGAATACCCCTTCTGGTCTTTCCAACATATTGAATCATTTTGAAGATGATTATCTTAAAAGTTCGACGTTTGCAAGGACAGGAGCGAATATTGTTTTTAACACTTAGAGGGTATACTAAAAATTTCTCATAAAATTTTTGCTTCCAGTTGAATATCAGTTCTAAAGTCTCCGAGTTCCAGATTATGGCAAAAAAAAATTATATGTTTTATTCGATCGGCAAAATGTCAATCTGGGTCACATCTAGGCGTCATTCATAACCATGTGCTGTACAAATGAGCTAGGAATCAAGTGGAAAAAAAAATCACATCAAGGCTTCTTATCGCCACCACTTGCATTGAAAATATGCTTGGTTGAGAAATACGCGCCAAAATATTCTCACTGATCAGTATGCTATGTCATGGTTACTATCCTATCACGACGTTGGCTCGCGACGCCTCGACCTTGGAGACGAAAAACAAAACGCCCAAACGAAAAAAAACTCGAGAAAATGGATGTCATGACTTTAATTTGTTTCGAAAAACTACAAATTTTGTATGGAAGCCCTCCCTCCCTTAAGTCGGAGCGGTTTGTAACTATTATAGAAACCATCCCCGGCTCCAAAAACCCTCAGATGCCAAGTTTCACGATGATCGGTTCAGTAGTTTCCGAGTCTATAGGGAACAGACAGACAGACAAACATTCATTTTTATATATATAGATTGTCTGAAGAAAAGAGCAAAAATAATTAATTTTCTCTTAATTATAAAAAATAGCGCCTTTAAGTATGCAATGTTATTAGCATTGAGATAAAGTTGAAGAATTTTCTTCTTATGTCTGCTATAAATTGTGAAATGAGAACAAACATGACCAAAATAGTCAGTTAACATTCTATCTTGGGGTTTTGTTTGATTTTTGACAAGGATTAAGGCTTCCTGAATAAAAGATCAAGTCTCCTTCAATAGGTGATCAAGTCTCCCCTAACATCAGAAAAATCGCAATCTTTTTACTCCTACGAAAATGCTTCTAGTTCATCTAAGGGTTCAAGTATCGTTCTAATTTTTGGAGCATAGAAACTTGAAGTGAAAAGCTGTCAGAAAATGTCAAAGACGGCGAGTTGCTAAATTTTTCCAAAAAGATATGGTGAAAATAAGAAAAGGGGATCAAGTATCCCCACTCTCCCCTACTGATGATGTCAATCGTCTTTCAACGATCAGTCGGCGCTGTGTAAACTCAAATTTAAGAAATTCGTGCAAACCGGAAGGCTCCGGTCTAGTGTGTCCATCTTTTTTCCGGTTCCCGGGAAAAATTGAAAAAAAAGATGTTTTAACCCTTTACGAAAGCAAATGAAATCAATTAAAGCATGGATCACTACAAATCTGGACGCATTAAATAGGGTCTATCTCGGAGCTATGTAAACAAAATAAAAATGTTTTGTGCTCAAATTGTAGGGTTTTTATTGCACTTTCAAGGAAAAATAATAAAAAAAATTATTCCGATGTTGTTTTGATGAAATTTCGTACTTTTTGTCGAGAACCACTCATCTAAGTTTGGACACCCTATTCACTGACCTCAGCGGCCATTTTGTTCCACAATCTCTTCATCTCTGTTGCATCCCGAGTCGTCCTACCATTCTTCTTCATCTTCTTATTAACAATTGCTCAAATTTTTTCGATAGGGCGGAATTGAGGGCAGTTGGGTGGGTTGACGTCCTTTTCGACAAAATCCATCAGTTGGCCCGATACCACTGTAGTACCTCTTCGCTGTAGTGGCAGCTAGCTAAATCTAGCAAAACTTTTCTGGTTCTTTGTGAGATCTAACAAAAGGAAAAAAAAACATTTTTCAGGCACTCCTCCTTGTACATTTCGGAGTCCATGGTCTTGTTTTTCACAAAAAACCGGGGTTTTTCGGCCGCAGCTCCAAATATCTTGCCAGATCAAACACTTTTCTGCAAAGTTATTAGCAAAAACGAATTTGAACTTGACCTCACTCCGACCAGTGGTATTGTAAAACTTTTGGTCAGGAAGCCTCCTCAAATCAGATTTCGCGATTTTTGAACCAGACCACATCGGGATTTAAACGTGGGTGTCCAAATTAATTTTCGTCTCGCGGCTTCTATCACGTGTAACTTTTTGGAACAAAACGAATCGTAATAAAATTTTCAGCACTGAT
Organism: Uranotaenia lowii; assembly: GCF_029784155.1. NCBI lineage: Eukaryota > Metazoa > Arthropoda > Insecta > Diptera > Culicidae > Uranotaenia > Uranotaenia lowii. The sequence continues at coordinate 138,421,178 of NC_073692.1, forward strand.
AGAGGAAACATTTCCGAACAAAGTACTGTCAAAAAATTCCAGATCCGACAACTAGGAGCGCTATGGTATAATAAACAGTGCGTCCAGATTTCTGATGATCCATGCTTTATATGTATGTTTATGGTAAATTTATTTTTCAATATACTTCTAATGGATTTTTCCCTTTAAAAAGTTTATTTAAAAATAGTATTTCTACTGAACAAATTTTAACTTCTTTCATAATACATGCTGTAACCGGTTAAACCAATATTGGTTAGATACAAGCTCTTCATTCGAAAAAGTGCAGTAAGTTAATAAGTGTACTTACAAAAATAAGGATCCATAAAATCAAAGTGTATGAGTAAATCAATCTACAAAACTGACTGCTTTCTACTGCAATTAATTGACAAAATTGAGAAAGATTTATCAATAACGATAGAAGTTTGATGGATAAACTTTAAGTCATCTATTAAATATCGTAAATTCTCAAGTATCTGCCCATTTGTTATAAATATTGTAATTTTTGGCTGAAAATTTTGACCGAATTGAAAATACTAAACGATGAGAATTGCAAAACGGACCGTCCCAATTCTTCAAAGTATGTTTGTTATTTGAAATAATTTGTCGTTTTTCACTTTTAATGCTATGTTTTCGGACGAACTAAAAGCTTTACCATATATCAAAGTAGAACAATATTTTTTTTTGCTGAATCAGACTCATTTTTTCAATAGAGGTCGTGTAAATATCTGAAAAGAAGATTTACTTAGCAAATATGTATGAATTTTGGTCTTCTTATGTACGCGTATGTGAAACATACGGTTTAAAATTCGCAATGGTTAGTCATCTTCTCCTTAACAAAGAAGATAAGATAATGGCAATGGCCAATGATGGAATTTAAAAATAGTCCAACACAACATTTCCGAAAACATTTTTTTTTAAGTTTCTGTCAATCACTGTATATCTCACTGCTGTCTCGAATTGTCGATGATCGATCAAGCACCTGAGCACTCCTAGAAATCTCATCTCGGATTACAGGAGCAATGAAACATCACGAGTTTCGGTAGGATTTCTACTCAAGTTACGTTTGAATTTAAGTAATTAATATCCCGAGTGGGAAAAATGATGGATATCTAAGGACAGTTTACAGGGAGCATAACTTCAATTGGTCACCATCTAGTATTCAACCTACCTGCTTGTGGACAAAAAAGATATGTAACTGTTTTTTAACTTCAACGTATGTTTTGATGAGCCTTTTCATATGTGGCACTGTATCGAAGCTTAAAGGTCATATGACTATCCAAAATAACGCTAAAATCCATTATTTGATAATCACGATTAAAAGTTTGATTTTTCTTTCGTCCGTGTTAAAATACAATAGTTACAAAACACTTAAGACCAGCTCAGGTTTAAAACAGTATCACGGAATCGTATGACGATCGATAGAACTGTTCATGATCAGAATTTGTCTTTGTTTCTATGTTTTATTTGAATAGATAACTGCATTTTAAGGTTTTTAAGAGATTCTCTTTAGCACTAAGGAATTCAGCACTTGAGCTACAATGCTCCATCAAACTGCTTAATTTCTTCATGAACATGACGTGACATAATAAAACACAGATTCTAGGCTGGATTTGAGTTAATAATCAGGCTTCTTATTCAAAAATAAAAATTTTTCTAATCAGTCAAACACAGTTTTTAAGTATGAGGTCGTGGATGGCTATCTTGTTATTAAACGGATTTGAGACCAATTTTCGACCGTAAAACGGGGTAACATTGATCATCGGGATTAATTTGATCAACATGAAATTTTTCCACATAATCATCAATGACTAAGTTTAAAATTAATATATTTTGATATTTTTATCTACGTTTAAAAACCTACATGTTGAGTTTCAAATTGAGAAAAACTTGTTTTGATTTTGAAAATTCCAAATGTAAGAAAGAATCCCTTTCAATTGGTGAAGTTTGAAGGAAAAAATGAAAGTGGAATAATGCGAGGGCCTAGATAATTGATTGGAGGCAATTTTTTTTTTGTAGTTGAAATTTTATATGAAATGTTAAAAAATTGAGCAGCATCCATCTTTAGATTTTAATTGTTGTTCGACCTTAACACATTAAGGACCGCGAAGTTGGTTTTTTTTTCGGCCACGAAGAAATCTAAACCAAGAGACACCGAAATTCAGCATTGTATATCTCAGAATTTTGAGCCACCGAAAGTGTTGTGTTAAATTTTGTAGAGTTTCATGATTATTTTTATATCATTTGAGTTTGTTGCCTTAGTTTATCAGTTACTAGCTTTTTTAAATATTATGAAGGTGTTTTGTATCCTTTATGATCAAGAAAACTCGTTAAAATCGTCAAAATAGAAGCTGATCAATGTTACCCCTAAGCATCAAATTCTAAATAAAGCTGAAATCGATTTTTAAATCAAATTTTAAGTAGTCTAATAAATTTCTGCAATCATGTTTTACGTGCACAGAAGTCCAGTACTTGTTTTAAAAATATGAAATATGCCACATTCCCCTTAGTAGAAAAAATATTCGAGAAATATTGACAAAAGTTATCAATTTTTCCCCGTTTTACGGTATTCGGGAATAGTTAAAGTATGGTGGATGATTTTGGTTAAGAAATAAGTACTTAGGACCGCGTGGAAGCCTTCGAACTTCTGAGATTACTAAATTAACTAATCAAATAGATGATTTGTTATGGAAATGGAAGTGGAGATGAGCAGAAACTTTAGCGGATGTAAATTCTTGGGCTGGTGAGATTTTGCAAATCCAGAAAAGCTTTCTTCACCGTGAACTCCAGAAAAATTGTGTTGGAAAAATACCATGAAATGATGAATATGGGCCCAAATCTACCCGGAAAATCAATATAGAGGAGAAATTTGGTTTTAACTGGAAAATGGTGCTGCCATTTACGACTTGAAACTGGAAAAAGTGTAGTATTGTGAAAATAAAATCAAAGTTTTTAAATTCCAACCCTTTTTCTGATTCAAAATTAACCCAACACGTTTGTTTCTTCATTTACCGTCATGTTCTTCATTTGAGCTGTTTGATAAAGTAGTATAGCTCAAGTGTTAAATTACTGAGTGCTAGAGGAAAATCTCTATAAAAAACCCTAAATATCTTTGAAATACTAGAAAACGACTTAAGGGGGGGGTAGGGTCTAACGGGTATAAAAAAAACTCCATTTTCACGATTTTTTTCTAGAGCTATCGTTCAAACAAATGTTTTCAAATTTTTTGCATTATACAAAGCATTGTTAAAAGAACATTTAGTAATTTTTTCGTAGAAAAATATTGAAAAATGAGCCGGTGACGGAGCACTTTCGAGGATGCCTTTTAGAAAACAGGATTTGCGGTGGACACTGTATCTCAGCACAGAATCATCTGAAGTCAAAAAATCAGAGCAAAATATTTTTAATAGATGTTTTTCTGGACCCCAACGTTTTTATTTAACTTAAAAATATTTTTATGAAATTTTTGTGGCTGTTTGAAGTAAAAACTACGATTTTTCACTTAAAAATCCGCCATTTTTCACCTGTAAAATCTCCCCAAAGTAAAAAAATCAAAAAAGAAAAACGTTGGGGTCTGGTATTTTATATGTAGAAAGTATGCTCCAAATTTGAAAAGAATCGGATAAGTAGTTTTCAAATGACGATGTCCACGGACTTTAAAAATGTGCTTTCGAGAAAAACGCGTTTGAAATTTCTGCTCTTGCTTTCTTGCAGTATTAGATAGGAGGAGATAAAGGCCTATAACTTCTTCAGTTTTGCTTCAATCGACTTGAAAATTTGACACAACATTCTTGAAATGTTTTACAATAAGAAAATAAAAAAATAAAAAAATCGATTTTTTTTAAGTGTTAGACCCTACCCCCCCCTTAAAATACAGTTAAATAGTCAAATAGGTCGTAGAAGCAATATTATTAACTTTTTCACAGAAAATTATAAGAAATAAAATCGATATTTGTAGAAAAACATAAGTGGTATGCACAGCAAAAATTATTTCCTGTAAGTTACGCAAATGTCCTGTAACAAAAAGGAGCAGGACATTTACCATAATTTTACAGGTCGAAAAACAAATTACGTGATATTTAATTTTAAGTGTACAACTTTTTTACAGGACATTTGCTGTAATAATAAATGAATCTTCGTTAACTTTTAAGGAAAACAATTTAAAATTATAGGTTTTGTTAATTACAGGTTGTTTATTTTAAAGGTTGCAGTTTCAGTGACACGTAATAGTCAAAAATTTTTTCTGTGTATACATTTCTTATTCTGCACTTTTTTTTTTTTACATATTTTTGATCCTCAACGACAATTGCTCCATCCAAAAAAAGTCAACTGATGCTCGATTTCTCTGTTTGAAATTTTTAAAACTAATAGTAGAAGATAATTTTGACGAGTTTCTATCATTCATATTTTATAAGCAAAACACATAGTGGTACTATTCTTGTTTCGCTCACTGTATAAGTAGACTGAGTCAATTTGGGGTCATTTAGATTTGGTTCAAAACTCATTCATGGTTTTTTGCAGAATTTTTTTTAGCAACGTTTGCATTGATAAGGACTAAATGTAAGATTTCTGTAAACTTAGTATTAAGATAATCATTCAGACATCTATGTCAGATGATTTAATTTGTGGTAAACAATAAACAATGAGTAAATTTGAACTTTAGGTTTGCATGGGAAAATTGAATATTTTGTACTGGAAAATCAACATCATTTTTGTTTTTTCTGTGGAACCGAGCCTGCTGACTGTTTTGTGCCAATTTATAAAGGAAATTTACCGCTTAACAACTTTGTCTAAGACCGTGACTCCTTATCTTTTCAGACAAATAAGTTATTAGGTGTTGAATGAGGGCATGCCTTTTGGTATGCCCCCATTCAGAAGACTTAAACGCTATCCTCTGAGCCACGGTCGGCGTCATCTGGAATCCTAACAAGCTTTAATCGCTGTTTATTTTGCCCTGAACTATCATCGCACAGGAAACGCAAAAACAAGGGAAAACAACAGTATGGCGAACTCATATAACCAACACTGCGAAACCAGCATTGCCTTTACTACGTTTTGAAAAAAAAAATGAAACAGTATTTTAAATCATCAAACGCACAAAATCTGAGATTTTTTGTAGTGTACTAGTAATTTGGCATAATTCGGTTTCCCGGCAGATATCCTTAATTTGAGAACTCGTTTCGAACATTTTTCTCTGTAACACTTAACCAAGACGATTTGATAGATATTATGCAATAACAAGGCTCGATGTTAGACGAGGGATTCGGAATTGTATGTCGAAATGTTTTAAGTCAAGTTGTTCACTAGTTTTACTTGGCTCAAGAGTGAAGATCATACGTACCAGGCCACAGGAGCACCAGACTTTGGTACAGCGCTAGCTCCGTTTCCGTGAGCTTCAGCTCCGCGATACTCTTGGCCGTCTCGAATATACACGCGACCAGCTTCATCTCGAACGAATCCGAGGTGTAGAACATTTCCTGCGGCAGCATAATGTCCCCGTAGAGCACCGCATTGGTGGAGAGATCCATCAGTCGAGACATGCGCACGATTGCCAACTCGAACGAGCCGGTCTTGAGCAGGAGAATCTGGATTTTGAAGGAAGGATGAAACGTTGTAATCGTGGTTCAAAGTTAATGAAGTAAACCTCTTAGGGCTAACGTATACTTACCTGATCGTCTTGACTTAACCGCATGAAGCCCGGTATCAGCTTGGCAAATTCGATAATCTGCTGAATCATGGCGGTCAGCTTCTCTGCACAGTCGAGCCAAAGCTCCTCTTGGCTCATGTTTTTGTAATACAGAATGCGGGAGACGTCCTGAAATTTTGGAAAGAAACCGTTGAAGCGTTTGTTTCCTTTTAAGCGTTTGTTACGTATGGTTACCTGTGGCTTCCGGAACATTTCATGCACAATGTCCAGCTTGTGGTTGGTATTTGCATGCGCTTCCGCCAAGGTTTTGATCAACACGTCGTTGATATCACCTTCCGCTGTAATTAAAATAGAAAATAATTATTTAGCTGATTGTTCACACTTGAAAAAGGGACGCACTCCAGAGTAATCTAACTAAGCGTTCAAATTAGTACCGACCACAGCCAAAGAGAACATAAATAAGAAACATAAATTTCACTAGAACTAAAGGGTAACAAACATCGATGAGTAAGAAGATCAACAACAACACTGAGGAGATAAGGGCAGTGGCCCCGCTGGAAAAAGGGGGGCCCCCGCGCTAGATTTACCCCATTTGGTGTGCGAATCGCAGGAACTATCGTCCTCACCGCCAAAGGAAACCGGTGTGTTCTGGCTGACGATCGGTTGCTGTTGTGGTTGTTGGGGTGCCACCGATTGCGGTGCAGCTGGGTGCGTATGTGGATGCGCAACCGGAACCGGTTGGCCCGGATCTACCCCGGCATGGCCACCGCCGACATTACTGCCAACCGTCGACACCGGGTTCTGCTGGCAGCAGTCGCTTCGCCTTAGGTTGTTACCTGTTACTTCTGATGGTCCCGCCGAGGTGATTTCCCGAGGTGGTCCAAAGGGTGGTTGGATTTTTTTTGCGAGTGTTTGTGGGTGGGTGGATTATGTTGGGCCCCCGCCACGTGAACCAATGATTGATTGGGTTGGTGATGGTGGTTAGCATAATACGAAATATATAAAATTTCAAACAAGGGGTGCGGGTTGGTTAGTGGTTGATTAATTGGATTACTATGTGCAGATAGAGGGACCACGTGACTGGATATAAGCATATCTACCTATAAGTATTCGAATGATATGTGGCAGATTCGTAGTGTTTTTATTAAATCTTTTTGTAACCCTTTCGTGACGAAGCCTACTTTTTCGAACAAAAAGTTTAAGCGTGGAGCATTGGCTCGGCATTGAAGAAAGCTTCAAACTGAATCCTATATCTAATAATAAGTTTTTATAATTTCAATCAGAACAACTGAAAATCCGAAAAAAGTCATTACATCTTTTTCCACACACGTTGTGCATTCCAACACAAGTGGCTTCATAATTTTCTGGATGAAAGTAATACCTACTCAGACTCGTTTTTGTAGTTCTATGTTCTGTCATTATATTAAAGTTTAATAAATTTTCACCTTAAATTTTCAATTAGTTCTATGATTTAAGATTCCTATCTTGGTTTTAATTTAACTTCACATTGCGCATATGTATGTACCAATATTCTGTAACGAAAAAAAATCTCCAAAAAAAAAATCTGGTATGAAATCGGAATGTTTTGTAAAAAATCCGGAAAATTTCCTCAAAAATCGGTATGTGTGGCATCACTGGATACATTCCATGTACATGGGCGACGGGCGCTCGCTATCCCGGTGTACGATTTCTCGTGTGTTAAACGGAGAGAGCAATAGCCTTCACTCTAATTTCACTCTGATTAGCTGTCATTCTTATGGAAATCTGTGTAAGAGTGAAAAGCAGGCTTTTTTCTTTTTAGCAGGCCCAAGCCCTATTTCGCACTAGTCATTTGCTCACTATTGATCTCTCTGTTGCTTCTCTATCATTGCGTCGGGCTTGCCTCTGTTTACGGCAGGGGTGCCAGGTGTTGTTGTCAAAAATCAGGACACCGCGAAGAAAAAATCAGGATTTTTCAGGACACCTCTGAATTCAAGGAAATAATTTACAGATCTGTCGAGATTACATAAACAAAGGCGAAATACAGGTGCTGTAAACGCCTTAAATTATGCAACAAACGTAAGCAGCTTCTTGGCTGACCTAAAGTTAATATCGAAAAAAAAAACCATTTCAATATCATCTGAACCGGCGATTACCATCGGTTAAGCGGGTTTTTTTACATATTTGATCGAATTTCTCATAGTTTAATTAAAAATTTGACTATAATTTAGATGTTCTTTTTTTGAAAATCAGAACAATTCAGAACACTTTAAAGACACATTTTTAATAATCAGGACAATTTGAGAGTTTTTGACAAATCAGGACGGTCTCTCGAAAATCAGGACGAATCCTGATGAATCAGGACATCTGGCACCTCTAACTTACGGTCAAATCCAGGGTGGGTCAGTAGGGTGGGTGCATATTGAGGAAAAGTTGGCAAGGGGTACCAAAAGTTTCTCATTGGTGGGGGTGGAGACGGAGCGTTTTTTGACAGCGAATTGTTCGTCTACCATGCCTACGATTACGATTGCCTGTCACAAGATGAACGATTCCGTGCATTGGTATAAGAACACACCTGAAGCTTTACCCTCCTTGGTCAAATCAAGAAACAGAGTTGGGGATTTTTTTTTATTATCTGACAATTTGCGCCGGGGGTCTTCAGATTTTCCCCAAAATTGAAAATTTGGTTCATTTTTGCGACTTAAAAACACTTGTATTTTTTCAGATTTCTAACATTTTTATTTGTTGAGTTAGCTTCGGTTAAATTTTTTTGTAAATAAAAAATAACCGTTTTTCAAAGCTACATAACTCTGTTATTTTTCAACGGAAATTATAAAATAGCACATCAAAATGCATTGAAATTTTATCAGCTTTCCAAATAAAATAGTTGAAAAAAATTAAATAATTACCTTCATCATGAAAAGTTGTAAATAAACTTTAAATGGCGTCTAAAAGTACCGTCTGCACCACCGAATATTTTGCAAAAAATACCATTGTATAGCTCGATTCCTGATGCAACTTTTATCTGAAGACACCAAAGTGGGCCATCAACTCCTTGAAGAGTTATGAAAGAAATAATGACGATAAATCTCTTTTTTTGCGACGAAAACAAACAATGGTCGAACAACTGCACTCACATATGGAGGTAGCGCGCACTTCTAACAACATGGAAACAATAGAACTTATCAAAGCAGGTAAAAACACTTCTTTTTCGTGCTTTGTAGAGTGTTTGCAGCAAAACTGACTTTAAATTTTAACCAAAATTCTTAGTATCGTATTGTTAATGTGGTATAACTAATAATGGGAATGTTGCTTTAACAACCTGGTCATATACTATATAACTTATTAACTTCTCGATCAAAGATCATTGTGAAGCATAATCAATGCCAATAGTAGAAGGTTCAGTCCCTGTGTTTGGGATCACAAAAATGTGATTAAAAATGAAATATAGGCGTGCTTTACATTGTTTTTATATCGGGAGCTATGCACTGGACACCAAAATCCTTTCCCATTGATAAAAAAAAGTATGAGAAAATGGCACAAATGTTGTAAAAATAATCGAAGAGCTCAGTATGGCCAGCCCAGGCTGTAAAATGATGAAAAAATGATACTTCTACCGTATTCGTTTTATACATTCGCCCAGTTTTGAGGTTTACCATACTAGAAAGAACATAATTCGTCGTCAGTGTTTTGCTACCTCGATCGCTCACACACGAATCTTCAGAGTTCCACCGTCCATTTTATATAAAATCTGGGGAATTACGGATGCAAAACTTAGCGCATAAACTTCTAAAAATGACAGTAAAATGTGCATAACTTGTTGTGACCTGGTGCAAAACTGAGTATAAACGAATACGTTATTTGATTTTTGGATATAACATGAAGTCAGTTAAGCTGCAACAATCTACCGCCCCTACTTTCATAACAGTCCCATATGCGAAAACAAGCAAGCGAGGAAATCAGCTTTTTCTGTTTTGGAATATATTTTTAAATTGTGACCACCACTTTCAGCATAAACGAAAATCGTTTCTAGGTTGTCATAATATATCGTAAGACCTGGAATTTTTGAAATTGGGTTATTGGTAAGGTCGAGAGCACCATTTTTATTCATTACGGGACTGTTAATCGACTTTATTTGAAACCTTTTTTGATCATTTTAGAACTTCTAAATGCAATTGCCAGAAAAAAGCATACTTTTGGAAAAAATATCGTGAATTCCACATTGTTAGTTGAATCTTTTTACGATTTTTGACTGCATCCGATAATTTTTCGCTCAGGAAGTCATTCCTAAGAAAGTCAGACCTTCCTTCGAAAACTACTGTGCATCATTCGACATCAAGTGAATTGAAAAAATGTTTAAATGATTCAAAGCAATAAACCAAAGACTATTTCGCCGAAAAAAGCATTGAAAAGTAACCACATCCGTGGTATTTCACATATGGGGCTGTTATTCAGATATATTCCATATACGACAGCCACGAATTGATATTTTTTTCGATATTGCTAGAACAAAACCTCTTTTTTAAGTGTTCTATTTTGAAGCCTTATGTTGAACTAAAATGATGAAAATTCATATGGGACTGTTATGCGAGTAGGGGCAGTCTGAAAAGGATAGAAAAATAGTGTTTTTTACCTACTTTGATAAGTTCTTTTGTTTCCATGTTGTTAGAAGTGCTTGCTATCTCCATATGTGATTTCAGTTGTTCGACCATTGTTTGTTTTCGATGCAAAAAAAGAGATTTATTGTCATTATTTCTTTCATATCTCTTCAAGGTGTTAATGGCCCACTTTGGTGTCTTCACATGAAAGTTGCATCATGAATCGAGCTGTACAATGGTATTTTTTGCAAAATATTCGGTGGTGCAGACGGTACTTTTAGACGCCATTTAAAGTTTATTTACAACTTTTCATGATGAAGGTAATTATTTAATTTTTTTCAACTATTTTATTTGGAAAGCTGATAAAATTTCAATGCATTTTGATGTGCTATTTTATAATTTCCGTTGAAAAATAACAGAGTTATGTAGCTTTGAAAAACGGTTATTTTTTATTTACAAAAAAATTTAACCGAAGCTAACTCAAAAAATAAAAATGTTAGAAATCTGAAAAAATACATGTGTTTTTAAGTCGCAAAAATGAACCAAATTTTCAATTTTGGGAAAAATCTGAAGACCCCCGGCGCAAACCCGTCAGATAATAAAAAAAAATCCCCAGTTGCCAATTCTACGAAATCTACGGATTATCGAAAAAATTATAGGTACTCTGCGAATAAACGAAAATTCTACTTGAAGACAATAAAAAATTGGTAATAAGTTTCATTTCAGTACAATTTTCGTTTTTCGTCCAACCTACGGATTTGAGCGGTTTGCAATCTGGCAAACTTTCAAGAAGCAATCATTGCTGGTCAAGGTTCCGAGCAGACCAGTTACACAGAGAGGTTGAAATCAAATCTATTTTATAATTGGTAATTTTTTTTTTTGAAAATGGGATGGAAAAAATTAATTTTGAACCAACTCCAAAAAAGCTTTTGCAAGAATATGGAAGAATTGCACCTTTTTGTTTTCCAACCCCAACAGTTTTTAATCGCCAGCACTCACATCTAATACAAGAAGCCTTGAAAGCCGAAAAGGCCAATTTTGGGCAAAAGAATCGTCAATCAAACGAAGAAATGCAGCTTGGGGGCCATCTTACCCCGTACGTCTGGGAACCATCTGATGAAGCCATAAAGATTTTAAAATGTCTCATCTAGATTATCTTTACAATTTATAAATTCCATTCCTGGCCATAAGTTATTAATATATTTTTAGACTTTCTGTAAAATGAGAAGTTAACATTTTTTCAACTGTCATTCCAATATGTAGGACTTACAATATTCGGATGTTTCTTAAAATTTTTCTAGAATCCCTTTTCTCGTTATACAGCACTTTTGCTCCTGTGCCTTTTTACTTGTTTGGATATTTATCTCAACTGTTGATGAACACTCATTTTGGTTCTCGTAATATGTTAAGAAAAAATTTTAAATCAAATTGTTTTTAAAATCTTTTTGTTTTATCCTCAATCCATCATTTTCTGGTTCCGGATAGATATAAAAAATATCTAAATTATTTGATTGATTATGAATGTTTATTTGTTTAAAATTGGCTAAGAATTCTAAATCTGCTTCTTCATATCGGTTGCTGAATCATTATTTAAAATCTTTATTCTGGGTCTAAATGGAAGAAAATAATTTTACTAAGAGTTATTATAAACTCCATGGACATGGACATCAAGTCCATAATTGAATATACAGAGTTGAAATCATCAAAATGAACGTTGAAAGTTTTTCTGTAGTCTTTTAATACGAAGTTAAGGCTGCCTCACAATACCGCGTCGGACGTCGCGTCGTGTCAGCTGTCAACGCCGTCGTTGAGTACTAAAACGCTGACGCGACGCACCCGACGATTTTTGCATCACAATACAGCGTCAGGTGACATAGCAACCAAAAGTTTGTTTTGGTTCGTTTCTTCGTTCACGGTGTAAAGTTTATGCGAGTGAAATTAAAAATTTTTCGTTGTGATTAAATTAAAAATTTATAAGGTAGAGCAGGAAAGCGGTTGGTCGTCTCCCAGGAAAGTGGAACTAAACTACAACCAGTCCCATTGGCGGTACTAGCAACGCCTGCAGAGTAGACACCTTCCAGAGCAGACGTCTTCAAGGGAAGAAATGATGAATATTCCGATGGTCTACCTCCACCCAATTCTTCTACCGATAGTGTATCGACAGCTCCCGCCAGAACCAAGAGTGAAAATCTTATTGTGTTATTAGTGTGTGATTGTTGTGTTATGTTATCTCAACAAAGGCAGCAATATAAATGATTGTTTTTTTACCCATATAATTCAAGTTTTTCACATTTTCAAAAATAATTTAATTCACTTGTGTATATTTTGTAAATCAAGCGCAGCTCTGAGAAAAACGTGAAAGACGGCCGAAAGAAACAAAAGTATTACCAAGTATAGATATGAAAAAGCTTAAATATTTTTTAACAACACAGCACTGTAAACTCGATTACTGTAAACTGTAAACTCGAACCAGTATGACAAATCGTTGATTTCTTCAAAGGTGTAAAAGATTTATTTGTAGAAAAATTATTAATAAAGGCAATTAAAAAATTTGAATTAAAAAAAATGGATTTTTAAAAATTTTGGTTCTATTTGTACCAAACTTCGATAAAAACATTGAAAACGGCTCAAACGGAAAATGATATCCTCAAAATGAAATGTCAACACGACGCTGACGCGACGCGACGCCCGACGGGCTATTGTGCGCCCGCCTTTAAGCTTACACAAAAATGTAAATTTCAATTAATTTTCTTTACATTGATTTCGTAAATAATAGAAATAATAGATAAGCAAATTGCAATATTCATTACTTATCGAAATCTATTTCTGCTCCTGAACCGTTATCTGATCCTTATTCCCATCTTGATCAAGATTCAGTAACTGATTCGAATTCAATCCTATATCTCATCCCGATCCAGAAACATATTCTAATTTTGATCCCGATTTGAAATCTTATCATGTTTAGGAACTTGTTCAAAGCATAAAAAAAACTGAGTACAGTTATTTAAAGGAAAAACTAATCGTTAAAACTTCGGCCAACTTTAATAAAATTTCATAAAACTTAAAGCCTAAATAGTAGATAGTTTTCCTTTGTTTAGTTTTTATTTTATAATAAGTAAGTTTTAGTAGACCTAGTAAAAAATTTATTATCTATGAAACACATGAATAATAAGATCTTTTCTAGTTTTAACACTTAACATTCCGACACTTTGTATATTCCTTTTCATACCGTCGGGGGTCAAATGACCCTTAACACTTCTCCCGCTAAAATTATCTTGTTTTTCATCTGATTTTTACAAAATTTATAGTTTTGGAAAGCTTGTAACGTGACTCAAATATAATTCTCTGACAATGTTCAGCTACAATAATTTATTTTAAAGTTTTCCAAAGCCCAAGAAAAAAAATCCGAAAAAACATGCTTCGAGAAAAAGGCTGTAAGTCAGTTAATCAGTGCTCGGAAGAAAATCACTTAGTGTCTGAAAAAGCTGGAGTTTGAAGCTATATTGTAAAAACCGTACTTTTTTACGAATAAACCGCTAAACCTGTTTCACTTACAGTTGAAAATTTTCTGAAAATGAATTAGAAAGTTGACGTAATTTGTGACATTTTGGCATTTTTAGATTTATAAAACACGAAACACAGAATTCTTGACGGGTATTCAAAGGTAGCTGTTTTTCGAACTTCTTATCAATATGCATTTTCTGATACTATTCTAACACCTAAATTCGGCTTGGTACTAAATTTTAATTATTGTGATTCTGATCCCGATTCTTCTCCCTGATTCGGCTTTGGATTTTTATCCTGAGAATCAACCTAATTTTGAACAGGATTCAAATGTAGATTCTAAGCATATTTTGAATTCGGAGCCTAGACCTTTCTGATTCTAAATTTGACTCAGTTCGGGGACCTGATCTTGATCCTGATCTTATCATGATTCTGATACTCATCCACATCCAGATCAGGATCGGGATTGGATCATGATTTTATTATGCATGCAGAAAAAATCCAAAATATGAGCGCTAATAATCATAGCAGCTTTGCCTACTAGCGACACGTCGCATACGTCGCGACGTTGAAAATAATAACGACGCAGCGCGAGTTTCCTAGGAGACTTGAAGCATGCGATTGATCGCCTAAGGAAAATGTACAGTAAATAACATAAACAATGTTCGAGTAATACATCGAAATCGCCTACTGGACTGAAAAAAGATAAATAAACCTGTGAATGACAGGAATCTCGCTAGTAAAACAGCGTCGCTAGTCCTACTGTCGCTATTCGGTTTGGTGCTATACACATAATATTTATTAAGAAGTTTATTTGTATCTTGGGCCTGAACCATATAGGTATTACTTCTGATCTTTTTTCTGGTTCTGCCCGGAATTTGATTCAGATTCTTGAGGAGCTTATTGGTTAGGAATTCACATAAGAGTAGGGGAAAACTGTACAAGACGCACCAGCGGGGTAAGATGGCCCATACCATTATTTTTTAAAAATACTCCAACTTATGGCTACGAATGATGTTTTTCTTTATTTTTGTTGCGGCAAACATTCTCTATAATTTCTTCGGTGAAAATTTCATTGGAACGACTTAAACTCTTAGAAACAGAATGATAAATCGAATCTGCGTGAAACTTGTGATTTTTCATGATTAACATTTAAGGTTTTATTGCAAACCAAACTTCACAGATTGATAAAATTTCAGCTTTTCTTTTCTCCAATCGTAGGCCCCTTTGGAAGACTATTAATATTTGTTTCATATTTCATTAATTTTTTACAAATTTCAACTAAAAGCAATCTGATAAAAATTGGGGCAGAATGCGCACCAGACCACGTGTTTTACACTCAAATTTAGAATGTTGTTAATTTTTGAGAAAAACCGAATATCAAAAGGAAATGTCATTATTTTTATCTGCTGACTCCCAAATTACGATAAGAATGTATAGTTGTATAAAATTTCGTCTTTTTTCAAGTTTTAAAGGTGCACTAATATTTTATTCGAAAAAATCATTTGCCGCCATGTTTGCCGAGATATCAGCCAAGAAATTGAATTTCGTTGCCTACTTGAAGGCGTTTTACTAGGTATCAAAAAGTGTATTTCAAAAAGCGATATTTTCGATACGTTTAGCAATAACAAATAAGTTTTTGCCAAAGTATGCTTAGTTTATAAAAATGTGAAGAACATGTTACTAAACATTTGATGTAACAATAACTATATTTCATATAATCATTATACTATTTCTGACCACCCTTCCGGAATGCTGCGTTCTGTCCCCTAGTTTCGGCGTTCTATCCCACGGTGTGTTCTCTAGCTGACTGAGTTTTTAACAAAAATATCATCAAAATTGAATTTTATCGTTATTTCGTCTTTCTAGTAAGACGTTAAATAAATCCCTGAATCGTCGAGAACGTTTATTTCGGTTCTTACATGATTTTTAGCGCTGTAAATAGCTTTAATGCTTAACGGTGCGTTTTGTACAGTTTTCCCCTACTTAATTAGGCTGTGTTCCTTGGTTGGAACCCAAGGACATGATTTCAAACACATTGTCTTTGGCAAATAAGGTAGTGTATTGATAAGCTGGTGGGACTAATTTTCTTTCACCTATGTACACAGTTTATACTTTGTGAAAAGTAAGTGTGAAATCTAAAAAAAATTGAAAATTTATGAAGGATCTGCGAAGAAACGTTTCAAGGCGAGGTGTATTAGAAGTAGTTTCACTACTACCTACTAAATAACTTTTAGATAAATCTAATGGAAAAAGCTCGACATCCAGTCACGTAACCCCCTGGAAATGTGCACAGGTGTGATTGTCTGGCTAGCAACTGGCTAGCCTTCTGGGTTAGTATACTTCAATCACCTGATCCAGACACTACAGTTTGGCCCATAAGGGGTCCATTATTCGTACCGGTATTCGCCGACTGAACCATGGCGTTGGGTCCAACCATCTGCTGTTGCTGTTGCTGACCCTGCTGTTGTTGGCTCGTTGGCGATGGCAGGAAGGTCGTCGAATCGACGAAACTTCCCACTATGTTGTCCACACTGGTAAGCTGTTCCTGTTTGATCGTGATAATTGTACTATTTGTGCTGTTGTTGTTGTTATTGTTGTTGCTTCCGGTGGTTTGGGGATTGGGGAGTGAAGTTATTGCTGTCTGATTTGGGTTCAACTGCTGCTGCTGCTGGCCACTTCCGTTGGCCGTTGTGGTCGCTGCCGAGGTTTGCTGGACCCGCGCTAGACGAATATCGTTCAGCGTTATTGCTCGATGGTTGGTCGGTGAGCTGTCCTTGTCTGGAAGGTGGGGTTAGTAGAAAGGAACACGTATGTACAATACAGAGGAAGAGGAACCCGACACCAGATAATGGGGCTTCTGGGTTAGTCAATCACAGGTCAGATCACATGCACCTTCTAGAATGCTTGCTTGCTTATGATTCGGCTAGGAATCATCAATGCCTTAACTCTAACACGAATACTTACTGTGTCCACTTATGAAATCTGAGTCTATTATCGTACTTCTAGGCTCATAAGTTGTCGTACTGTCCACGTAATCCGCCGAGATGTCGTAGCCCATGGTTTGTTGAGGTGTAACCGACGTCGAATAGCCGTAAGGACTCCCGTAGCCGACTTCATTGTTGTACGCGTACCTGACAAGGAGAGAAAAATTTCAAACAAAAATCATAGAAAAGATGTTCTATAAGCTTCCGGGGACCTACCCGTTGTAACCGTGATGCAGCTGGTCACTACTCGAGGGCGTCTGATTGTCGAATACGGAACTGTCCGGGGCGGCATCGCTTTGGGCTCGCATCTGCGCTCGATGGTACCGTACCTCGTCCTCCACCTTCTCTCGCTGCTTTTTGGACATTCGCCCGAACTTGACGGCTGAAATGGAAAGAACAATGATAACATAAGTTTTTAACATCTATCTTGAAATGGAAAATTTTATGAATATTTTTTTTTTTAATTTATTATGCATAGCATGGATATTTGGTTACTTAGCTATATCTCGGAACTGGAATGTCTTAAAAAGATCAAATATTCTAGGAAAGTGTGCAAAAAGGAGCAAGACACCAATGCTATAAGCTCAAGCGCTGTGTGGCAGCGGCATAAAGAATACTGCCACTGGGATACTGGTCCATGTCATACGAGGCAACTTTTCCAGTACTTCCCAGATACATACGTATCTTATATTTGTGTCTATTGGAAATCATTGAAGTTGAATCTGGAGAGGGAGCAAATAGGTCAAGGTCAACTAAAGCAGGCAGAGTTCAGTATTGTTTCAAGTTCAAAACGTCGGAAGCAAATGTTTTGAATCTGAATCAGTTTTGAATTCTTGTCGGTATTTTTTAAATTTTGGACGTATTTTCTCTCGAGAGGGGTATGCCAATAGCGCATATGTAAAACATGCATTTGTACAAGCTGTACTCTTCCATATTCTCTTGTGTTGCCAATTTGGATTAATTCATTTAACTTATCTCTAATAGTATTCTCTAATAAAATTTTACACATTTTATTCTCAAAGCGCAAACTTGTATCTGGAGGCGTTCGTTAGTTAGATATAAGTGATTTTTCAGCAAAAACTTGTACTTTTGAAACTGTCATATCTCGAATTGGTGCAAACCAAAAAAATATTTTCTTACGGCATTTCATACATCAAAAAGTTGATTGTGACATTATGGGAGATGGGTTATTTTTTTAACTCAAGAAAAAAAAATCCAAAGTTTGTTAATTTTCAATACAAATTCACCCATTGAAATGCCCTGTGAAAGAGAACATCCCCATTTCTCGTCAAAAGTCAAATTTTCATCGTTTTGTTATTGTCTTTGTTGATTGCGATGCTTGAATAACCAATTGAGCACATTTAGTCAAATTTAAAAAAAGTTGGAAATAACTGAGTTTTCTTTTATCGTTTTAAAAGTTTTTAATTATTGCAAATTTGACTAAAAGCGAGAAAAATATGTCAAGTCGCTTATTTAAGCATCGCAATGAACTCAGACAATAGCAAAACGATAAGAATTTGACTTTTGCGCAAGAAA
Organism: Uranotaenia lowii; assembly: GCF_029784155.1. Lineage (NCBI taxonomy): Eukaryota > Metazoa > Arthropoda > Insecta > Diptera > Culicidae > Uranotaenia > Uranotaenia lowii. Next base: position 138,439,426 of record NC_073692.1, read on the forward strand.
TGGGGATGTTCTCTTTCATAGGGTCTTTAAATGTGTGAATTTGAATTGAAAATCAACAAACTTAGAATTTTTTTTCTCGTCTTTAAAAAAAAACCTTTCTCCCAAAATGTCACAATCAATTATTTGATGTAGGGGAGATAAAGGCATAATGGCCACCTTAAGGAAAACTCTTATTTAGTCATAGAAAACAGCTATAATATATGAGTTACATCATTGTATGTATTCAGACACTTAAATAGTCGATTTCCTAATTGACTAGAACTTGAAAAGATGAAATCGTTTGAAAATGCATTTTAATTTTTTTTTTTGCCGAAAGCTGAAAACCAGTCACTGCAGGGGCATAACGAGAACTCCCCCTGAGGCAGAATAGGCACCATTAATTGAGCATTTTCTGCCGGAGAATCTAGCAGCGAATTCAACTCGATGAAGTCAACTGAATAATAGAGCTACAATTTGACTTGTTTTATCTGAAGATTTGGCCTAGAGGTGATAGGCGCGCTCGCTATCCCGGCATAGCCTTCACTCCAATTTTACTCCGATTAGCTGTCATTATTATGGAAATCTGTGTAAGGCCAATAACATAGTAAGAGCGATGCGATGCGAATTGGCGAACGCGGCCAATGCGAACTCGAGCGGCGGAACAAATTGACATCTGCTTCGCCGCGTTGAGTATGTCAGGTTTAAGCGATTCACATACATTTTCATCAAATGTGGTTCGCCGCATTGAATCGCATTCGCCGTTTCGCATCGCATCGCACTCACTATGTCATCGGCCTAAGAGTAAAGAGCAAGCTTTATTCTTTTTAGCAGGCCCAAGCCCAATTGGAAGGTGTCGGAGAAAGAATCAGAGGCCCAATCGTCAGATGTAAACTAGTCAAGCTATAGCTGTATAATTCAGTTGACTTCATCGAATTGAACTCGCTGCTAGATTATACGTCAGAAAACGCTCATCCTGCCCCGATTGATAGTGCTCTGTTCGCCCCGCTTCTACAAATTTAAGTAAAAACGCTATTTAAAATTGATTAAAGTGAAAAATCCAAAATTTAATGATGGTGAAAATCGAGAAACAATGTTTACAAAATCTAGCAGTGCGTACAATCATGATGATTTTAATGTCATAAAAGCTTATTTCGTGGTGCTCAAAAATTGTAATATTTTCATCACTTGAGAACCTAGCTGGTTTTCACAAATATTTCTGTTAAGATGATAAGAAGATTTCTTTTTGGTGAAAAGTAAATACTATAGGAAGTACGAATCAAACCCTCATAAAATTTTATTTAAGAAAATACGTACTTCTGTAGAAAAGAAGAGTGCTTATTATGCCCCGGGTGCTCGTTATGTCCTTATCTTCCCAATGAACTAAATAATGTAGTCAGAAAATGGTTTTTTGGTTGCACCAATTCGAGATATGACTGTTTAAAAAGTATAAGTTTTGGCTAAAAAATCCCCTTATGAATTCATAAACACTTTTTGTGTATGAATTCATTCACAAAAGATAGATCCAGAATACTGTTTTTTCGACACACCCTAACATTTTAATATTTAAAAAATCATAACTAGCTTACGAAACGTCATATGTATGTGGCGTCTTCGGTAAAGTTGCCGCAAAAACCTGCGGCTTCAACTTTGTAGAAGACAATTTCGCTCGATCTGTTCATTGGAGAAGTTTTTTCTAGTCACGATAAATTCCATTCTGGACCACTGTGCAATGGATATAGAGTTGAAATCATGGCCGTAGAAACGGGGGGAGTTTTGGGGGTTAAACTCCCTCCATGAGGATCCAAAACAGCAATCGAGGTTTTCTACTCTACATTAAAAATTTTAAATTTAGAACCAAATTATGATAATAGAGTAGGGTTTATCAAGAGTAACAAATCAGACTAAAAACTAACGCCAAAACCTCTAAAGTCCATCTCGAAGTCCAAAATTCGGCTCCACTTTTTCAAAAGTTTCTCACTTGTTCATCTAATTTTCAAGACTAAATATTCAATTCTGAAAAAAAAATTAAACCCATTTCGGAGGCTCTGATCCCACAATTCCCATAACCAAAATTGCATTTTTATTTTCATACTTAGAATTCTGCATCCAGTTCAAGCTTTTTGAATTTCAGTTCGAATAATCATAAGAAATTAGAAATGAAAAGCTGCTTTGACATCCTGGTTAAAAATTGGTTTTGTACTTTATAGCAAATTTAAATCATGTATTTCGAGATCATATGCATTTTCAATATTTTCATAATAGTTTTCCGAATATGAAAAAGAGAATTTTTTGTTATATTCAAATTCGAAGTTCTTAAACTTAGTTCTTGAACAAAATTCAAAAATTTAAATCTTCGAAATGGCAATCCAAAATTGAAAAGTCAGATTCAGATCTTTGTAAATTCATATTTTAATTCTGATTCACAATAAAGATACAAATTAAACCTGAACTACAGAATTCAAATAATAGATTCATGCATGAGGGCTCTAAAACTTGGCTCATAAAATTCTGATCTGGAATATTTTTACATTTCAGAAAGCGTACGGAAATCGGTTAAAAATTCAAAGCGTAATTTTTGAATTCAGGTTCAGAATTCAGATTCAGAGTGCAGATTCAAAATTCAGAAAAAGGTTTAACTTGTAAATAAATTTTACAATCAACATTAGTTATTGAAGAATTCAAGAGATCATTAACTTAACACATTGCGAACCAAATACGAGATATCTCGTTTTTTCGCTTGCCAGCAGTGTGCTACATTTCGAAGTATAATTCGAATGGACTGAATTTGAGTGTTAAACTTTTTTCGACATAATTGAACACAACATTTGCCGTAGCTTCGCGGTCCTTTATGTGTTAAGATTGGTTGTCAATTCAATTTCCAAATTTTAATTTAAAAAATAGATTGTAAACACAATTAAATTGAAAACCACAAATAAAAGGTAGAATTTGAGTTCTTTGTTTCATCCAAAAAACCCAAATTTTATTTATTAGAAATCATCCACAGGACTATCATTATGGAATTGATTCTTCATGAAAAATATTTGCTGTTAAAGAAACACCTTCACCTAAAAAATTTGCACAAAATTCTATATTTTCTCAGTGCATTGTTTAATATAATTAACATTTTTAACATCATTTTCTTACTCATAGTTATCACACAAACACAAAAAATAATAAATAAATTAAAACTTTCAAAACAAATCGCAAAAAAAGTTTCATATAAACGATATTTTTGATAAGTCATTAATATAATTTTCAAAATAATTTGTAAGCGGTTTTGTTTTGAAATTTTAAAGAAATATTCTCTAAATACAGCTTTAGAAAAATAAATAGAATTCTAAAATAAATGTCAGATCAAGTAAAAAATTAACCATGATTAGTTGTTAAGAAAATAACAATAATTTTTATTTATCATTTATGTTAATTTACATTTCTTCTCTTCATTCCTTCAGTTGATTGAATCGCCATGTGGAATATGAATTTTTAATAAGGAATAAAAATTAAAGGTTTATGTTCCTAAACATATAAAATTCAGAATTGAAAGTTTTTGGCGTCCTGTACTCGAATCTTTTGTTAAATTTGGACTATCACATTTAGTTTTGATTATATGGAGTTTTAAATTTGTGCAGAGCCGTAGGAAGAACTGACTCATGAAAGGGGGGGGGGGGGGGGGGGGGTTGGGGTTGGGTTAGGTTGATTTTTTTTCCTTTGACATTATTGCTTAAACAATGCATGAATATAATTTTTTTTTCAATACTCTTTGATTATTCGTTTTTAAGTTCTTTTACATGAATATTTTTTCGCGGTAAATGAATACGATTGAAAATACATCCTAGAATCTTTCAAATTATGATATGGATTTGTGTAAAGAATCTTTAGTAACGAAATCGGAAACTTACTTTCATCGATGGTTGATATCTTGAAATAAGTATCTAAAGCTTAAGATTGTCGGGTGAATAAAAACATAAAATCAAAATTCGGACATTCTATTTTCAAATTTTTTAAACCAAAATCCAGGCAATATCATGGAATATTTGACAAAAATCCAGGAATTATTCAACAAAATTGACGGAGAAAAACATTTGAATCATTACTTTCTTATCGACGAGATTCTGTATCGCATATCAGACAACCAAAAAATCGTTCATGTTTATTTTAATAAATCTAACATGAAAAATTTCGAAAAAATTATTTGAATTTTTATTTGATTTTCCTAAAAACTGTATATGAATCCGGACAAAACCAGGATTTTTTTTTTCAGCAAAATTTGGGCAACCGGGTTGTGCTCAACCTTTCCCAATTTTTTTTAAATTAAATATCCGGGTACAACCGGATAATCTGGCTTGCTTAATTTTGCTAATTTGATTTGAACTAACAATGATTTTTTAAGAAAGCCTTCAAATTAAAAAAAAAATCTATTAATAAACCCAATTTTCAAAAGTAAAAGTAAAAGATTTGCGGATCAAATCGGACTTATGCAAGCTCGATCCTAGTTTTTAGTTTGAAATTTGGTTCTTGAAAAAAATTGCAATATTAATAATGTTGAACAATACGCCAACACATATGGAACTCCCTGCAATTTCTTTATCAGAAGATACGTGTTATTACTTTTCATTAAAAATTAATTCTTGTGGATGTTTTTTTAAAAATAAGTTGTTAATAAAACTTCCAAAATGAAGTTACATTCTACTTAATTTTTGTCATTTTCAGCTGGATTGTAACGGACTGAGTTTGGTTAAATTTTAAAATCGAACTAACAATCAGAATTATAAGCCAGCGATCTTTTGCAATTTGAATTCCTTACCGAAAAAGTCATCTTGGTAATTTTATTTTGATTGTGGAACTCATTTATGAGCTGAATCTGAACTTTGAATCGGAATTCAAAATTTTTGATTTTTTATGTGTTTCAGAATTTCAATACGTTTTCTGAATTGTACATTAAAACGGTTTCTGAATTTGGAAATATAAGCCAGGAATTGAAATCAGTTTCAGAGCTATCAATCATGAATCCATAATCATAATTCGGATGTTTCGGGTTTCAATGATTAATCTTAACTTCAATTGTATTTGTCTAACTCGACTTGCAAGTCTAAATGAAAATAAAAATTTCGAATGAATCATCTGAATCGCCATTTTGAAGCATTGTTAAGTTCGAATTTCGCAAAAGAAGAGTTCATAAACTTCGAAACTGAATATGAAACAAAAATTCAAAATGCTTTCATTTTTTTTTAATATTCGGAAAAATATTAACTTAATATAAAAAACGCGCATGAGTTTCAAAAATCACGAATCAAATTTGAAGAAAATTTAAAACAAATTTGAACATCGATTTCAAAAACAACTAAGATGTTTTGAACCGAAAATCAAAAATCCTCAACTGGATACATTACCCAAAATATGAAAACACAAATACAATTTCAATTTTGATTCAAATGGAACCAGAATCTCGGAAATTAGTGAAATCCTATTTAAAATTTTGTATTCAGAAATTAATTACAATCAATAAGTGAGAAAATGTTTTAAAACTGTAAATAAATTCTGAATCTGAGATTAGTTTTCAAAGTTTTGACATCAGTCCTGGGTCAAGATTGTTACCCCCCCCCCCCCCCCCCTCCCTTTTGTATGCTCATGGTTTTAAGTGAAATCTACATTTAAGAAAAAAAATCTGATTCTGATTTTGTTTACTGTACTTCATTCAATTAAGCAATAGTATTTTGATGGTGATGATGCATGATCTAAATGAGTAAAATTAAACGGTTTTTGAAAATTTGGAAAAATATGATTAGGTACAAGAATTTTTGACATTACTGAAGAATACTGTCAAATGATTAAATTTATGCATTAAAAAATATCTAAAATTCAATTTGGTTTCAAACTTTTTTTAAAAAAATTCATTAAATGAGAAAAAATAAACAAATAGAAAGCATCAAGATTTTTTTTCCCAGAGCTCAATAAATAATTTTAAGTCTTGAGAAAGTTAATATTTGATTTTAAACTTTAATTTTAAATTGTTAGGTTTTTGTTTTCAAGTTTTGTCAAAAAATTGCACAAATTTCTTAAATAAATTAAACCTATTTTGAAAAATTATTTCAATTACAAAAGCTGATAGAAAAATTGTGTATTTAAATTCAGTGCACCTAAATCAGTCAAAACTACATTTTATATTCATTGCACCTCGGAAAAATGTAAATTTCCTGGCCTTTGGTAGTTTATTAAAACTGTTATAAATCTGACATTGAGCATTGAGTAGAACAAGGAAAAAATTTTAATTGAGGCTTAAATTGGTTTCTTGAGGTACATTTCATATCGACATAACATTTTTCATGACATTAACGATTTTTTAAAATCATTTTTTTTTGTAATCAAATAGAAGATATTAGATTAATGAATTGTTCAGCTTATTTCATGGACCATCGTGAAAGGTAAACATCTGTTACATAGTGTCCAGCTTGTCGATGTATAATATCAGTATTCGATGAATTAATTTTGAAGTTTAAATGGTTTGTTTCAAACACTGTTCTTGTTTAGTTACACTTCTTAATAAAAAAATATGGATGAATTTGTTTTGGAAATTTTTTAATACGTTTTGAAGTCAAAAAATACTGCTAGAAAAAGAATTTTTCTGAATATAAATGTGGTTGTTTTGAAAAGCGAAAAAAAAACAGTCGCAAATGAGTGAATTCACGTCACAAAAAAAGTAACTTTTTAATTTTTGTGAAAACTTTGTCATTTTCTTGTATAAAAAAATGAGATCTTCTTTGAAAATGATAAGACGATTCTAAAACACTAAATTTTATAGAAATCAGTTGTAATCTAGCTGTGTAACAACAACGCGAATGAGTGAATTCACGTTACGAAATTTATTTTTTTTTAATTTTATATGAAAAATATGCTTTAAAAACTGTTTTGATGGTCGGATTTTTACAAATCGAACAAAATTTGTTTGATTTTTTAAATAAGATCATTATTTTTAAATAGAAATACAAAAAGATTGAAAAAAAAATTAAAAAATGTTTTTGGTGAATTTTTAAATGAAGACTGTGAGAAACAGTAGTAATTTTAACGTATGATCCCTCAATATGTTGCCATTCAATTGCCAATCAAAATAAGGAAAAAGTTAGGTGAAGATACTGAAAAGATCATAAAGATGGTAAAAGTCGGAGCAATAAAATATCGTTTTTGGAAGTGCACATAAAATTTGAAGGCTCTAAAGAATGGTTCAGTATAAATTTATATTTCGTGACGTGAATTCAGTCAACTACCCTGTACTGTTTAAACTGCGTGAATTCACGTCACAATTTCAAATAAGCGTAACTTCGTTCGTTGTTCTTTAATCGAAAAGCTACGCACATCAAATTGTGGGTAATTATTTTTTCTACAACTCATTCCAAGACATCAATATCCTATTTCCACAGAGAGAACAGAAAATTAAAGTTGTATGTACTGAAATCGAAAATGGTCAATTCTAGCGTGAATTTACGTCACAAAAGTATTCGATCACAACAAAAACAACTTACATTTTTTAATGACCAAATTATATTCATTTTAAAGGAAATTCAATTTGCGACCGTTTGCTACAATTTTATTTAATTTTCAAGTAAATTGGTATACTTCTAGAATGATAACAGTGCATAAAAGTCCGGAAAAGCTATTTCACGTTACGGTGGAATGTGTCCTTAGAAGAAAAGATAGAAAAAAACAGTAGAAGGTTAGTGATTAATTTTTACCTTGTTTTACAATTTATGAATTAATTTGTTCTTATTTTAATTTAAGATTGCAGGTAGCAAAACATTTTTTTTCTAATAAATTATTTTAACTTTTTTTTAAATTCCTGCAGCAGGGATTTATCAAGATTGTATGAAAATGCCATGTACCTACGTTGTCATCTTTTGTAAAATGCTGTTTTACTCATCCGATTTGCACCGTAGTTTTAAGCTGCATTTGGAAACTCGACAACCGACAGCTTGCAATGAGATAGCGTCAGCTGATAAGGGGCCGAACGATTTTTTCTCTGTTTTCGCGAATTCGGAAGAAAAAATTATACGAAGAAGGAAAAAAATCGCACTGATAAGCAACTGATATCTGTTTGGTTTGTCGCTGTTTGGTGTGAATTTCGTCACCACCGGTTTTGCTTCAAGTGAACATTGTGAGGTAGGTTCGGATGATTATTTTTTTGTGTGGGCTTCCTATAACATTGCACCTGAAAATAGTCTTTGTTTGTCCTAGGTCTGGGACGATTCGCAAACCACATTAATAGGTGATAAGCTGGCTTATATGAGCAATATTATTGTGTACCGGTATATAAATGGCGGACTCGAATACCTCTCAAAATACCGGTAGGCGAAAAGGAAAAAAAATAAAGAAATGCACACCAAATATATATGAAATTGTCCATTTGGAAGTCTGTGTTGTGATTGCAGTTGCGAGACCTAAATGTAGGTCACCAGACAGTTTTTTGTTGCTTCAATTTCACTCAGTGCAATTTTATTACGTTTGACATACGGCTTGTTAGGTTTTTGCTGCTCCGGCTGATATACAGCTACGCCTATCACCGTATGGTTTTGATGGAAATAGATGGTCATGCGGGAATTTAAGGGATATCAATTTTCCAATAATGCTGACAAATTGTTTCTGCCAAAAGACGATTCAAATTAGGCTGTTCTGCTTGTTACAATCCATGATCAATAAGAAACTTTTCCATGAATGTCACTCCATATGTGTAGAGTAAGTGTTGTTCATTTTATTTCTGGAGTGTTCACCTTTAAACTCATCATAAAAATATGCGGAAATATTGCAGTTATGTTTTCGAAGAAATTTGATCTGTATCAAAACAAAAATAACAAACCAAGATGAAAATAGAATCCTTAAATAAAACTTATTTACTCTATATAAACCATCTATTTTCAACATCACTATTTTCATTTTCTCCCCCTGGGAAGTAGCGCTCCCATTTAACCACCATACCTACTAGAGTAAAGCTACTTCCGACCATTCAAGAGCTGTTTCATTCAGCTGCTCTAATGCTGTGCTGGAAGTGTCTCGTTGTCGTTTCGCGCTCGATGTCGATAATTTTCCCATTCTATGCTAATGATAATGGGAAAATTATGCAACCGGGAAAGCTTTGCGATAATGAAGCTGTATGTTTGCATAGATCTGTGCCGTAGCAGAATTTTTTGTGGCGGAAAGGACATTTGCATGTTGCTTTTTTATTTGTTGAAAACCATGAGACCTTTTTCGACATATCAGAATCATGGTTGGAAATGTTGCTTTTAAAATAAAAATTTAAATGTTTTTGCTAAGTTTCATTGAAAAAAATTATTTTAGTAAACTGACGAAACCGTGGTTTGAAAAGAATTCGATTTAAACTCATAGAATACTGCACCTATAAATAAAAACAAATTAATTCAGTGATCCGTTAGTTAAAAGCTACTCATCAACATTTCTGGCAGCTTAAAAGTTTTAAAAACATGAAAAGTAAACACATGGCGCACAAAATACGAGAATTCTCGTTTTCCGCTTAGCGCAATAGTACTACACTTTTAAACATAAATAACCACAGAGTTCAGACGTACAAGTTAACCACCGTTGAAGTGGTCTTGTGGATAAACTGACGCGAGTCTGGTAGGCCAGACGTACTAGGTTCGATTCCCGTTATCGGCCAGAAATCTTTTGGGTTCGATTCCCATAACTCTCCTACAGGTAAGATGTGCTAATTGACTATAGGGGAGAATGAGGATACTTGATCCCCGGGGATACTTGATTCCTTAGCTATATCTCGGAACTGGAATGTCTTACAAAGATCAAATGTTCTAGAAAAATGTGCCAAAATGAGCAAAATAACAATGCTTGTAGTTTAAATTTTTTTTAACAAAATAACTGTTTGAGTAATTGACCTTTGTTTGAAAAATTTAACAAAATGTAACTTGAAGATATTTTTTCATCACTTTAAAATGTTCCTTACATGGGAAAATTATGAAAAAAATATTTGTTCCAATGTATCAATCGTTCGAGCGTAAAATGAACTTCATAATGTCATATTTTCAAAGCAATGGAAAATTCTCAACTTTTTTCAGAAAAAGTTTTCTAAAATGTTGATTCTGGGTACAATTGATCCCCCTTCCAAACGGCATATTCTTCTTCTGAATTGATCGTTATGATTGCTGATTATGAAATTACTAATATTTATCCAAAAACTAATATATATCATACAATTGTCTGAAGAAAAGAGCAAAAATAATTAATTTTCTCTTAATTGTAAAAAATCGCGCCTTTAAGTATGCAATATTATAAGCGTTGAGACAAAGTTATAGAATTTTCTTCTTATGTCTGCTATAAATTATGAAATGAGAACAAACATGACCGAAATAGTCAATTAACATTCTATCTTGGGGTTTTGTTTGATTTTTATACAAGGATTAGGGCTTCCTGAATAAAAGATCAAGTCTCCTTCAATAGGGGATCAAGTCTCCCCTAACTTCAGAAAAATCGCATTTTTTTTTACTCCCACGAAAATGCTTCTAGTTCATCTACGGGTTCAAGTATCGTTCAAATTTTTGGAGCATAGAAACTTGAAGTTACAAGCTGTCAGAAAATGTCAAAGACGGCGAGTTGCTATATTTTTCCAAAAAGAAATGGTGAAAATAAGAAAAGGGGATCAAGTATCTCCACTCTCCCCTACATGTATGTAATAAGAATGTTCAATCAGTTTCCAGCTGGCCAAGTATATACACGGATGTCGGAATACCTTTAGTAAATTAACCCACCTGATTGACGACGATTGGTGTAGGCGTTGAATCGAAGATTTGTCGAATGAATTTATCTAAAAAAAAATCATGCAAGCACACACTAAGGCAGAAACAAGAGTGAATCTGTGAACCCGGTGTGGATAACCAACATGCATAACAGACATACAAGTTACTCCATAAAAGTTTTATAAAAAACCCCAAAGACCGTTTTGAAAAAAAAAAATTTTTTTTTAACTGAGCCACCTGTCTCCAAAGTCTCCAAAAGCAATTTCGAAACCAAATTAGAATATTTAAATAAAACAAAAAGCAATAACATAGTCAGCTTCAAGAGGGTTGCAGAAGCTAAGATTCCATAACAATTTCGTCGTTTTACAAAATGAAAAAAAAAACTTAATAAGGTTAGGTGGCCTACTTTGGGCCCTTTAAGCGGTGGTTTTTGAATGATCATGTTTTTCTCATATTGCGTAGTCAGAGGAAAATTGGATTTACGCAACGGTAGCTAGACCCGAAATTTGTCAACCGTAATTTGACCGCTCTGCTGATAGTGCTGATAGGTTGCATTTTCGTCAGTGTAACGGTTACACTGTAACCGAGAAACACTAAATCAAATCATTATATGATATGTATATCGTTTATTAAAGATGTACTAAATGATTATTAAAATGAATGAATCGACCATTCGGCATATTTTGTAAATTATTAGATATCCATAAGAGTCGGTTACTTAAAAAATATCTATGACTCATTTGAAACATTCTTTGTACTGTATATTATGTGATAATGTTTAATGTTTGTGTTAACTCAATAAATTGATATTTAGGATTTCAAGTTTAGTTTCTATTCAATATTCCTACCACACCAGCACTAAATTTAACTTCAGAAGTCGGACTTCCAACCTTCGACGAAGAAAAATTATGTTTGTACTAGACCCTCGGAAGTATAAACTAAATTAGTATATAATAAGTATATGTGTTGTCAATTCCCAAACGATTCCCAATATTTGTTTTATTTAGTCTAATGGCGATTTGCAACAAAGCTATTTGACAAGTTGTTGGTTTTTGCTTAATATTTGAATATTTAAAAAAATATTTTCAAGGTTTCAATAAATGAACATGTAAAAATATTAAGTAATCTTTAAGGTTGCATGCCAGCATCATTTTTCAGTCGTTTTATTCAGATTTTCATCAGCAAGGATTATTCATCGCTCAAGACTTTTCAGTCATATCTTAAATCGTTACCTATTCAAATAACGATTGAAAAATCTTGAGAAATGAATCATCTTTGTGGATGAAAATAACAAAAAGTCAGCAACTTAGAGAAAGCTGACAAAAGTAATTTGACTTCTTTTTGGCATTTTTACCGAAACTTATCTCCGGAATAAGTTTTGGACTATTCGTTCCGAACACGAAAATTTGCCAAAAAGATTCAAAGTTTGAAAGAAATATACCTTTTATCGTATGTTAATCCTTCGATTTATGTTTATTAGAAAGACTTTTTATGGTAAAAAGCAGTACGGTAGGGTTCAGGAAGAATCAGTGTTCATTGTGTGCATAGGGATAGCTTTAATTTATGCTAGCAAAATGATATACAAACATCATAGAAAAGAATTTTTTTTTTCAAAAAAGAAAAAATCAACAACTTAATTCAATATTTATTTTAAAATCATGGATTATCTTGAAAAGGTATGATAGCATTTTAACGATTCAAAAGCACAATAAAGGGTTGTACTAAATTTCCCCGAAAACATTGGCCAGAATGAACAACCCCCAGAATATCAATCGTCAGATAGACTTTACCATAATTATTTTCCCCCAGGCGAGTGGAGAATTTATTTAGTCGGGATGAACCATTTACCATATTTTTTTTCATATCTACATAGGGGAGAGTTCGGTATCTTCTTCATAACTACTTTATTATAAATGATAAAAAGAAAAAGATAAATGGTAAGGTTTTCTACATTTCTTACGAATCATTAGACAATTTTTATGTTTTTTTTAAAATAATAATTTTACCGTGTTTCTTTTGTTAAAAAAAAGTATTTTTTTTAGGATTATGAAAAATGGTGAGAAATTGTAAGTCACCGAATCCAAAATGACCAAATAACATACCAAGTTTATGAGTTGACCCAAAAGTGTAATTTCTCAATTGATTCAGTAAGTATAAAGCAATTTCGGGTGAGGAAATTAAAAAGAGAGTTGTGTATGATAGAATAGTTTCAAAAACCTGGCTCGCGAAAGATTTGGCAATATTCTTCATAATCGTTTCTATCGCATTGAATAAAATTGATAAAATATTTTCCATACCTCTGAATTTGGCATAAGAACACATTACAGATAGGATAAATGTAGTTTTAAGTTATGAATGTGAAAAAAAGACCAAAATACCCATATTATGTGGCCAACGATTCTCCAAAAGATGATTTGCAAATTGGTTTGTGTTATTCATGAAAAATCACTTTTATGTGAAAGCGCAATATAAAACTAAGATAATAAGCATTTGAGAATATTTTATTTGTGAACTTTAGGTTTACCACCGATGAAATTTGAGGGTGCTTGTTTAATTATGTAAGTCCTGTTTTTAGCTAGATAAAGCATATGATGTGTACATAAGTCAACTCTATGACAAAGTGACCAACACCAATAACCTCTTTTTTTTTATCGAAACTAGTCAATAACGTTCGAGTCGTTTTTATAACAACCAAATAAACAATTCAAATAAATGTCCGACTAAATTCGGGATATCAGGGTTGCCTTCAATATGGACACCATTTTCCCAATATATAATTTATTTTGAAAAATCAAACATTAAAATACTACTGTAGACAAATCGGCAAAACTCATTTGATTTTCTATTCAAATTTAAGTCTGCAATTTGAAATTCTGAATGAAACTTTTTCAACTAATTCAACCCAAGTTTTATACTATTGATTCTTATACACTTTTATTTCTAAATTATCCTCTAACTGAGGAAATAACCGGAAATCAGCATATTATTTTCTAGTTGACCATTCTTTTTTTTTTGGATCATAAAAACACACTCATAGTTGAATTGCGAATTTCATTGTAAGATTATCTTAATATGACTATGATTTTAATTTTATCTTATTTCAGGTTTATGATACTGTGTTTTGAACATTTTATCACATTGAGAAAAATTTTTCGACAAAAGATTCTATTATTTAATTTATGATCTGAAGAAAGTCTTATTTTTTATACAATATTGTAAATAATTCGTAGTTTTTTGCCATTTCAAACACATTGCATGTTAATAATTTTCTTTGTGTTTTGAAGATATGAAATTAAAAAAAATGGAATTAAAATTAAAATTTCGAAGTTCCTGCATTGGCTCTGATTACAACATTGTTTGCTAATTTTGAATTTGAGATTAATTTGTTGTCTGTTTCTCAAATCTGGAACTCTTAATATCTGTATCTCTTTGAAATTTGAATTTATTTCTATTTATCTCTTTTCATTTTTAATTTTAAGTCAATGATCTTAATGCTATTTTGCAACTTTCATGATGGGAATATTTATTCAGCTTTAGATCTTTCTCATCTGCTTTCGAAGATCTGTAATTAATCATGAATAGAAATGCATTTTAATATCTATCTATGATGTTTTCTAAATCAGAAAATTTCGGGTGATTATAGAGTAATAACAAAAATTGGAATGAATATGGCATTTAGCAGCTATAATCAATGTTTTAAGTGCGATAAACTCTTATGAAATATTTGCACGTGATATATTTAAAAACTTTGTTTGAACATAATTGTTATTTCAATGCAATATACTAAGCTTGACAGATTTCCGTGTGACACAACAATAAAAATAATAATAACTCAACTTCAGTTTTTTGTTTGGTTTTGCAACTTATGTAAACAAATCTGATAAAAAACTGGGCTTTGTTCTAAGATTTTTGGCTAACTTTCCTTAATTTTAAAATTGAATATTTGATCATGCATAGAAAACCGGATAATTTGGAAATATACTACACCCATTTCTAGTTCTATTATATGTTTAAAATATTAGGTTTTCTCTGGAACGGCGTATTGCCCCGGCCCAAACAGAAGTTTTTCACCCAAAAACCTGGCCAAAAGTCAAAATTTTAAAATGAACTATTACCATGATTTTTATGTTTATTTGATTCTTGAATACATTTTACACCATGTACCAGCCATTTTTCCAAGATTTAGTTTTTTTTACGAGCAATAGTGGCTGTCGGAACTTCAATATTTATATCAACCGGAATTTTACAACAAACCGTATAAAAATCGCGTCACAGTTCAACCTATGATTACTGGTTTAAGAAGTGACTTAACAACAAATTTTAAAAAGGAGAATTTTATTGAATATTGAAATGTTATATTTGAGGATGAGTTGTTGCAAAAAAGTAATTCGGGTACTGTGTAAGGAGCTTTCAAAAACTCTATATTTCATTTGAAGTTTTCAATGCTTGTTTTTGTTAAACAAATGTTTTTGTTTATGTTCCCAGCAATTCCCAGCAACAAATTTGACATCATGTGAAAATTCATAACTTCATGAACCATGTACAGTAGAAAAAAACTTCCGCATTCTTCCGCACTCGTGATATTTGCAATGTTGAATTTGATAAATTTGTCTTCTTTTTTGTTAAATTCTTTCAATGCGCCATGTTTATTTTAATCAGTTGCTCAAAAAAAGTGCTAAGAAAATAAGAGGATTTTCATTGAAATAGTTCAAATTTATTTGTATTGTTCAATCGAAAGATAGTATTTGAAGTATCTAGTGGATCGATACTGATAACGACTTTTTTATTATCAGAAAGGTTAAAAATCACTGCTAGGTGAATGAATTAGCTAAAATTACTTTTTCAAGCTCTAATAATATTTTATTGGTCTTATTCCTAGATATTCAAACGTATGACTGAGTATAAACATCAAAAACACTTTTGGCCATCTTTTTGTTATAGATACTCCTCTGTGCGGCCCCTCGATGCACACAGGGGAAAACGATGTAAAAAAGTGATCAAAATTGTTTTCGCCAAAACGGAGCGTTTTAGACCCATAGTGTCTTCGGGACAATTTACCTACATCTAAAGCACTTTAAAATGAGCTTTTGAAAATAATGATTCAATCACCTAGCAGTGAGATTTAGAGCAATTATGAATTCGGCAAGTTTTTAGTTTGTACATAATGTAGCAATTTTGTTGAAGACGTTAACTTGATAGAAGCTAACCCAAAAAAGTTAGAAGGGTTCAAAATAAAGAAATATTTTTTATTCAAAATTTTCAGTTTTTTAACTATATCTTTTCAGGCCGAGCTTATTCAAGCAAAATATGTTCGAAAGAGTTTTGAGTCACTCAAAATTGAACAGTTTTGTCGAACACACTTTATAAAAATATTCAGACTGAAACGAGTTAGATTGGAAAAACTAAAAAAATTGCTGTTTTCAAACGCCTGTATCTTTCTAGTTCGGATGAGTTCGGTTCATTTTTTGGTTGCAACAGAATCAAGCAGGTTTCACCGTTATAAAAACATAGAGTTTACAACGTTTTTTCATAGTTTCTCCAATTCCAGTTGAGAACCCTCCAGTGGGGGGATGAATAGGGAAGAGGAAGACTCTCATAAATTTGTTGCCTAACTCGATGACATTTTAAGCAAATGGGGTCAAGTTTGTCATTGGAAAGTATATGGAGACTTTAAGACTCCTCTTTTCTTTTAAATGAAGAACTTGAAAACGGCGAGGTATGAACCTACACTTTTTTTTTCTAAGTTGAGAAGTGATCGAGCAAATTTTGCGTAGCCGGGATTGGGGAACGAGAAACGTTTTCTTGATTATTAAACAGGGAGACTTTTATAATGTGATTTTGAATTACTTGAAAAGCTATCAAGCAGATGTAAGCAAATTGGGCTCGAGAGAGGAATTTTATACAAGTAAAACATTTATAGTAGCTGATTTTTGCAACTTATTGTAATTTGTAAGTAAGTTAATGATTTAACGCAGCCTGTCAATTATAATTAACTATAAGTTCAGGTTAACGAACTTATGAAAAAATAAATTTAGAGTCCTCTATTGATAAATTTCCATCAATTTAAGAAGATGAAGCAAAGCAAGTCTAAAATAAATTCAGCAAGAAACCTTCAATTATGTGTTTCATTAAAAAAAAAAATCAAATCAATCAGCAATTAAAAAAAAGTCATGTTAAACTTAATGAAGAGATTAACCACCGTAATGTTTGTATGTTACTTGAATTTGTCGGCCTTAGCGGTGAAAAGTGCCCATGAGGAACAAAAATTTGATATGTGATGATATGCTTCTAAATAAATTCTACCCGCTTATTTTCAACATTTTCCATCTCATCTAACCTTCTATCCACCTATATAAAATTTCATAATCTTTAGATGTCCCTACTAAAAAGGACATCACTTTTCACCGCTAATGCCGACAAATTAAAGTTATATTATACAGCAGAAAAATTGAAAACAAAACCAAACGAGGGGAAAAAATCTGGGATTTGTTCCATTCTGGGAAACGTTCCATTCTGGGGGAAAAAATCTGGGAAATAGTCTATTGTGGGAAAAATTCTGATTTTTTTTCTGGGAATTGGTTCGTTCGGAGGTCTGATTTCGGATGTTTGTCGTTCTGGAGAAAAATTATTCTGGAAAAAAGTTTTCGGGTAGGTATTTAGGATACAATCCAAAAAAGTTATGAATATCCCAAACTTTGACACTTTCAGTCAGCACTGGCAGCAGCACAATATTTCTAACTTTTTTTAAGTTATTTCGTCTAAAGCTAACAAAAAATGTAAGACATGCTCAAGAAAGGTTCCAAATTTAACCTTTATGAAAATTTACACCTTAATTGGTATTGATACAAAGTTTTGGTAATGTCAGGTCTTAAAATGCAACAATATGCACATCTTTTAAAATGCAGCACAATTTAGTTGAGAAACAAAAAAAAAATTTTTGAGTGAAACAGTCCTTTAAATCTTTAAAATTTTTTGAATGGCGTAAAATATTTTTCAGAAACATCTAGAAATACAAGGAACAATTCAAATTTAACTCACTATTTAACACTTGAACATTATTTCCAAAAGTTTAATGTAAGAGTGAGTAATGAGTTATCGAGTCTCAGTCAGCTTTCAGCTGAATCATTCCAAAAGATGGCCAGTGGCAAAATGATGGAGAAAGATTACCGAGAAAAGCAAAACAAACATAAGGAAAATACTGCTACCATACCTACACAACACAACAGAAGCTCCTGATGATGTTTCATTCTTCGGTTTTTCGCGAGATTCCGTTCCCAGTTGTTGTTGGGGTTGAAATTATCCTAGCCCCATTAGAGCAGTGCAAACTTGGGAAGCTTTCAACGTTCCGTATATTTTAACTGATTCAGTTGTGTCACTGATTCTGGGAAGAGGTTGTTTAGGTTATTGACACTCAGTGGTTCTCAGTTGTTTGCTTGATTCTTCTTCAAATAGGAATTCAAATTAATTGTTTTCAAAGAAACAGTAACACTTATTTTTCACGAACTTCAGCGTTTTTCAAAAATAATAAAAGTTATTAACGTCTTGAAGCAGTACTGTGAAGTGTTTCCTCATACATCGAATTTCCGAATTGACCACCACTTGCTTATTTTAACCCCTCACCGCCTTTGCTCGAACGAATCGCAAGTCCATAAGATTTTCCGCTGAACTTGGCGAATTTTCCCCGCCAAGCGCTCGTTTTTTTTCTGCCTGTCATCGGCACATTGTATTGTGTAGTCGGTCGGTATTCTTGCTGTTTTTCCAAAGTCAATTTCCTCGGCTTGTAAGTAGCCGAGCAACAACAGTTAGGAAACATAAACAGCCTAGCGACAAGAAGAGAGTCAGCAAAAGTGACAACAACAGTAGAACTGGGAAGTGCGCAGCTAGGAAAAAAAAATTCACCAACAGCTGGCAATAAGTCGTAAATTAATTTGATTATGGTTTATGCGATGTTTTTACAAGCAGCTAAACCGTTCGTTTCTTTCCCAGGCCGAGCAGAGAGACATACATAAATAAATAATAATTGACTAATGGCAGCGAGCCGTTAGTTGGTTTGGGAGCTAGAAGCAGCGATAGGAACTAACTATAGAAGTATGAAAAACCGTCAGAATGATGGCAGTGGGAACGATAGATTGACACTAATGCGAGTCCAAATGGCGTAACATCGGTTTCTTCTTGGGCGCGGGATGACTTGAGAAAAATCTATCCGCTATCCAGAATAGTGAAAGAAATGATTAACGTACTTCGGTAGCGTTTTCCATTGTCTTCTAGTTCAATGGATTGAGTAAAATTGCTCATATTATGAAACTTAATATTTGTCGCATTTCAAAATATTGAGACATGTTTAAAAGAACCCCCATGAAAAAAATTCCGGGGAATTTACAATAACACCAGAATCATTAAATTTGTTCAGTTGTTTTCGGAAGGATGTTTCTTCTAAAAAAATCTGTGTTGATCATTTTGGATTTTGATAACAAAACATAGCATTTCCTTTGAACCAAAAACGTACAAGGACACCAAATAATATGCTTTGAATATGGTTGCCGAAAGTGAAGAATTCCATTACAGATTTAAATTTTTTAAAAGCAGACGTAAAACAGCTTCTGGTACAGAATTTCTCTCGTTGGTATGGAATTATTGGTTTGTAACTGAAAAGTGAATTCACTCAATATAAAATTTGTTTGAAAAAATCAGAATACTTTAGGCTTCGATTGTTAGGTTATGTTGTTTATTTAATTTTTTCGCCGTATGTGTTATTATTGTGACTTCGATGATGTACTAATAACCATTTTTTTTCGTTTTGAATGCACATAGGGCATTTTGGATTAACATCAATACAAAAAAGACAAATTCGATAAATAACACAAGGAAACATCATTTTTGGTGCCATTGTTTCAATAACTGTTCTTAAGATTTTGGCGCCCTGGATTCAAATCATCTGTCAGATGTTGTCTATTATAAATAGCACTAGTGTTTGTGATACGCCATGAGAAAATTTTGAAATTGAAGATTTTGAGTAAAATCGATCTTTGATTGCTGATAAATTAATAAACGGAAACTTAAAACAGATTTGAATCTTGTTATAACCCGATCAGGAGAGCATAACAAAATTGTTATACAAACCCATCTCAACGAGTTATTATTAACTTATTCAGATTTTCGGAAAAAAAATATCTTTTTCGATATAATCAGTTGTTTCTTCGACCGGGCAAGCAAATGCTTCGGAAACTTTCATTGGAAATTTGAAAGTATTAATGCAATGCACCAGGCATGGTTCGAATCTCCTGGCTGGTACCCAATCTTCTCAAGAATTGTTCCAGTTTAAAACAATGCATGAAAGTTTGAGTACAAGTTAGGAGGCAGTCCAACATTCCATACAAGTGAACGCGTATGAGACAAAAAATATTCCACACAATCTTGTATGCAAGACTCATATTTTTGCATTTTTTGGTGGTCTAAATCCTATCTGATTGAGATATAATCTTGATTTAATGCTATCAAGGAGTGATATAATTTAGTTGTGCTTGCATGGACTTTTTGAGATATTTTAACATCCTACGAGCACTAAATTATATCTCCCTTTGAAAAGAAAAAATTGAATATCAAAATATCTCATCTTGATATAATTTCGTGTTTCTGTTCTGTTCTCGGGAACCCTTCATTCAATCAAGGAATAGGATTCTGCCTAGATATTCTAATTTGAAGGATGCAAAGCTTTTAAAAATACTTTTTTAGATAACTTTACAACTTCTTCTTACATCACTAAACAAAGACTTGAAGTATTTAATATTGAAGATTTTAACTTATTCAATAATTTTGTTGAAGACTGTGAAACGGTTAGATAATGGTTAACAAATATCAAAAATTAAATTTCATTCAAATCTCATCAATTAAACTTCGTCAAAATTTACGTATTTTGTGGAATTGAGAAATAACAAAAAACATTACATAACTTTTTTTCGTAGAAGTAAGTATTACTTGCACTCTATAAAAAGTTAATCCTAGAGTTAGAACCTTTATTTCAATAATCTTTATAATGTTCTACAGTATGCCAAAAAAACAGTAAAGTTTCTTAATTCAATTTTAATAACTTTCAACAGTTATTTCGAAATCAAGAGATGATGAAAAAAACAAGTTGCATGTCTGGAATCAGCGCCCTCAAATTTGTAAAAACTTGGTCATCAATTCTTTGGACCTCTGAAAAATGTGAATTATATTGCGTTGTATTATCAAAACGCTGAGCTTTTGGTAAAAGAATATTTCGTAAGCTTTCGATTAACTCTGGTCAATTAACAGTCTTTACTTTGCACCTAGCGTAAATTTCTACAACAAATCAAATTTTTGAGAAAAAGACGTAAACAAATACACAACAATATCCACCGAATTGACTTCTAAGAATTTATCAGTTAAGGCGTCAAAAACAATTGAAAAAGGTAACAAATAATAAGTGAGAGCCCATGAAATACATCTAAAATGAAACTGTCCGTCTGTTTGGAATTGAAATCATATTGATCTATTCACTGTTACTAGAGCATTAAGTATTTATGAGCGTTCTGATTTCAAAATTGACTAATGAAATAACTAAGAAGAGCCACCTTATAGTAGTTTCAGTTTTGTCACCTTTGTAAGAGCGCTCTAGCTCAACTTCTTGACAGGCGAATGTGCAAGAATAAAAATTTTTCAACAATACGTTTAAAAACAAATATCTTGTTATTAAAATTTTAAAAATTATAACTAGGGACTTCATAACTAGAAATGGCAATTCCGAGCCCTCATGCCAAAACCGGTATTCGATATTTCAATTTCGTCACAACCGTTAAAATCAGTATTGACTTATTATTCGGAAAACCAACAACAAAAATAAAGTTAAGATTGTGCATGCGTCGAAAAATACGCTTTTTGGATTAAATTAAGTTGGCTAATAGTTTCTTTTAATAAAATTACTGAAAACTCGTGAATGTTTTGCTTTAGTTTAAGTTAAGCTTTAGTTTAGGGTTTTAAGACCCTTCTTATAAAAAAAATATCCTTGAAAGAGTGCTTCAATTCTGGTTACATGGAGGTTAATCAAGGTTACCAGATTGCCCGGATATTTGACACAAAATTTGGGAACAGTCCGGCCCGGCCCGGTTGCCCGGATTTCATTGAAAATGCCCGGATTTTGTACAAATTAGTTTACTTTATTTGGCAAATCAAACAAAATTGAAATTAATTGCGTTGTAATTTTTTTTTAGCCAACAAAACAAATTTTTTTGAGTAGATTTTGCAAAAATAATCATGAACGGTTTTTTCGAAGCCTAAAATAAGACTTAAAATCAGTTTACGACTTTTTATGAAAACATTTTTTTTCAATTTTTTAATCTTGATTTTTGTTGAGTTCTTTCTGGATTTTGACAAAATTTGCCAAGATATTGCACGCATTTTTGATCGTAAATTCAGAATTTAAATGCCCGGAGTTTGCCAGGTTTTTATAGAAAATTGCCAGATTTGTCCGCGCCGGATACGTGCTGAAAAAATCTGACAACCTTAAGGTAAATAGCATAAGCACCATGTTGTTTACTGAACTTGCAATAAACATCAATAAAAAGTACCTTAGAAATTTTTCAAAAGCATAGTCTCGTTTCTTTCTTCAGCATCGAATTTTGAAAAAAAAAAAAAAAACAAATGATCAAAGCCGAATATTGCCTATCAATCATACTTAAGCTTTTCAGATTGCAGGGTTTCAACCTGCCTTGGCCAAATTTTTAAAGAAAAAAAATGAGAAAATCCCGGTCCGATCCGGTTACTCTAATATCGAGGAAATATTCTCGAATTTTTTCACAACTGTAGCCTAATCCAAAACTAAAAACTCGAATTAAGTTCACGAAATCAAAGACACTTTTGTTTTTAACTTGTTTCAGCAAATATTTGAACGCCGCTAATGTACAGAATCATTCCAAGTTCTTTTTTTCGCATCTTCTTTTGCCATTTCATGTAAAATATCTGGATTTTGGCCGGATTTGCCGGGATATTCCCTGGTTTTGTTCGTTTAAAATTTCGAAACTCAATGCTTGGATTTTGCCAGGTGTTTGGGTTAAAATGCCCATATTTGTCCAACCCGGATTCCTACAGAAAAAAAATTGAAAGCATAATCAAAAAGTCCGCTTTCCAAAGATTTGATTTTGAAAAAAAAAATTGGGTCCTAAAATTTTCACAAATTTTATATAAGCCATATTTGTTAAATTTTGTTTAGATTCCATACTTTACCTTAAAAGTTAAAAAATTTGGTTAATAACCAAATTTGTATCAAAATTGAAAACAGCAAACTATTTTCTTAAAAAAATTGTTCGTAAATTTTCTCCAGATGATCAAATTTGTGCTAATTGCGTGTTGGAAGGCAATTTGCGACCAAAATTAAATCTTTGAACTGCAATAACTTTTTTTTTTAAATTCTAATCGTGATACGGTCTTCAGGTGAAATATTAATTAGCATATCACATAAATAAGCAATTGATTGGTTAAGAAAATATATTCAATGACAACTAGTTTTTTATGTTTCTTCAGAACACAATGTCTCAGAATCCCATTCACTCTTGAGATTCAGTGCAACCCCTTCCTGTTGTCAGTTTTAGGTTTTTAATAATTTGGCATGTAACCTTCTGATGATATCCTTAAACCATACTTGTTTTTTTTAAGTGTTTCGATTTATAAGTAGGTATTTATTATGGACAGATATGAAAAATTGAATAAAAAATATTCTAAAATGGGATTTCTAATGAGGATTGAATCGAATAAAGGCTCTTTACACGATGATACAAACAACATGCTTTGTTAAGCTAAGTTTAAGTGCATAAACATTTGCATCATTTGATGACATTGGCATTGAAAAAAATTCCAATTCAATGTCCAGATTTTTTTTATAATATCAAATCTTTGAAAATCGATCTTTTTTTAATGATCGCGTTTGCGGAACCATTAAAAATGTGTTTTTAGCTGGCCCGATACAAAAGATATAATTTTATCTTACTTTTATAAAAATTGTAAAGCAAATGAAAATGGTGGTCCAAAATACCCCACAATCCCAATCTACGTTATGCTATTCCTGATATTTTGTGGAAGAACTGACTTGTTTCACCCATAAAATATTACAACACTCTTTTAACTTTATGTTGTAGATGCACTACGTTTGAAATTTTTCAAGATTTAGTTTTATGTTTTTGTGAAAAAAAAGTATTTTTGATTTTTGTCAAAAAATTCAACGTCTTATAATTTTATGCTTCGCAACTGGAATGGAATAGGTGCTAAATTTATCATCTTTTAGTCGATTTTGCCAAGCGATTCTTCATACATACATAGAGTCACTTCCAAAACTAAGAATAAGGCTAGGATCATTTAGTATCCGGGTACTTTATTTCGGTGATAGCTACGTTAATAGAGCTCGGATATGCAAAACTTAAGTAGCGTTGTGTTGGTTTGGAAAAAGACGGTCTTGCCTATTTTTGATAGATTTTTAAGTTTAAGTGTGTTTGAGATATTTACGATGCAAAAAGACATGGTAAAAATAATTTTGCACAAATTTGCTCCTTTTACGCATTTTGCGCGTCGAAAATTCTTCATTGGTGACTTGAAAGCTCATGAACTGTTGATTTTTTCTGATTTTTTTTTCGGACCAAATGGTTAAGAAGTATAAGGAGCCACTCTAGGATCCACACGAAGTTCAAACCAACCATCGGAGTGCAACCCTTGATCTTAAATATGGCAAAATGTCTATGGTTATTGAGGGTAACTGAATGCAGACTCCTTAAATAATGCAAAAAAATCCATATCCGGCAGGCAAAAAGTGTTGCCTGACTAGTAGACACCAAGTAAATAACTTATAATGATCAGTTCCAAAGATCGCAATCTGTGCATCCGGTTTTTACTCAATATGACAGATGTGTTCTGATGGACAAAAAAAAAAAGGTTAAACCCGGATTTAAGAGATCAAATTCTTCGAGATGCTAACACATGAAAAGGTTCCAACCAGAGTCCAATTGCTTTTTCCAGGTGAGTTTGTGTTAAATATCATGAAATAGATAAAATAATTTTCTTTTTTTTCTTGTTAATTTCAATTAAAAAGGTTATTAACAGTGTGTACGATATCTATTTACTATTAATTTTTTTTGTGAAGAAATCCCTTACACTTTTTCCGCTTAAACTCTTTTGTTTCTCAACCGATTTATACAACATTTAAAGATTTGGAAAGCTTGTAACGCCTATCAAATAAGATTCTTAGATCGTATTCAGCTTAAATAATTAATTTAAAAGTTATTAAAATTCGAAGAATTTTTTTTGATAAAACATGCTTCAGGGAAAGGCTTCAAGTCAGTTATTCAGTGCTGGAAAAAAATTCAATTAGTGCCTGAGAAAGTTGAAATTAGCTGTTTTTAGAAAATGTTATCAAGCTGCATTTCTTTTGTGTTACTATTCTTCTTTATTTTATTTGATTTTTCACTGGATATTGAATATGTTAACGCAAGATTTTAGAGTTAAATCAATAAAACTATATGCACTAGAAAGGCAATTTTATACCGCTCTAGTGATGTTATTGCATTAGCGGTGCATCGCTTGGCAAAATATGAAAAACATTTTTCTGAAATTAAATTTTAAACTTTTGCGCTTTATTTATAATATTTTTGCTAAGCAGCGCATAGCAAATGTAATTACAACACTAGAACCGGTATGAAAATGTCTTTCTTATGCACATTGTTTTACGATAACCTTGCGTAGACTAAAAATTCAGGGAAAAGTAAAATTTTGTTGCTAGAATAGTCTCAGAAAATGTAGATTGATAAAAAGTACGAAAAACAGCTACCTCTGAATAGTCGTCAAAAATTCTGTGTTTCGTGTTTTATAAATCTTAAGATCCCAAAATGTCACAAATTACGTCAACTTTTAAAAATTTTTGAAGAATCTTTGAAAAAAAAAAATTTTTTTTTTCGACTATGAATAACTTTACAATAAATTATCCTGCTCAACAATGTCTAAGAATCATATTTGAGTCACATTACAAGCTTTCCAAAACTATAAATGATGTAAAAATCGATTGAGGAACAATAGAATTGAGGCGAAAAAAGTGTTAGGGATCATTTGACCCCTGGCGGTATAAATTGGTATAAAACATACGTTTATCGAAATCTACAAACTTTAAAAAAAAAATATTTTTTTGAAAGTTTTTTTTTCTGGGATTTTCATTCTCCGCGGATGATTCATTCCTTGCATTTTGAAGGTTAAAAATAGTCCTGTTACATAATTGGCGAAAAATCAATTAAAATATGAGTAATAGTCGTTTGAATTACAAAAAAAAAGTCATTTGACTCCCTCCGGTAATTTTGGTGTCAATCGACAGAAAAAACATCTTCTTATAATTACTATACCAATTGTGTTTCTTAATTTTCTTTTTCAAAATTATGTGTGATAAATTTTCAATGGTTTTATTTTCTTTGAATTCCCATGAATCATACGGCCAACAATTTTTTTTAAATATGCCCTTAAGGTGGGGGGGGGGGGGGGGGGGGGTAGGGTCTAACACTTTCAAAAAATCGATTTTTTTATTTTTTTATTTTCTTATTGTAAAACATTTCAAGAATGTTGTGTAAAATTTTCAAGTCAATTGAAGCACAACTGAAGAAATTATAGGCCTTCATCTCCTCCTGTCTAATACTGCAAGAAAGCAAGAGCAGAAACTTCAAACGCGTTTTTCTCGAAAACACATTTTTGAAGTCCGTGGACATCGTCATTTGAAAACTACTCATCCGATTCTTTTCAAATTTGGAACATATTTTCTATATATAAAATACCAGACCCCAATGTTTTTCTTTTATGTTTTTTTTTTTATTTGGGGAGATTTTACAGGTGAAAAATGACGGATTTTTTCGTGAAAAATCGTATTTTTTACTTCAAACAGCCACAAAAATTTCATAAATTTTTTTTAAGTTAAATAAAAACGTTGGGGTCCAGAAAAACATCTGTTAAAAATATTTTTCTCTGATTTTTTGACTTCAGATGATTCTGTGCTGAGATACAGTGTCCACCGCAAATCCTGTTTTCTAAAAGGCATCCTCGAAAGTGCTCCGTCACCGGCTCATTTTTCAATATTTTTCTACGAAAAAATTACTAAATGTTCTTTTAACAATGCTTAGTATAATGCAACAAATTTGAAAAAATTTGTTTGAACGATAGCTCTAGAAAAAAATCGTGAAAATGGTGTTTTTTTTTATAGCCGTTAGACCCTACCCCCCCCTTAACTAGTTCAAATTTGAGCAACAAAACACTAATAATATGAATATAAAGGTAAACTGGAAAACTTACAGTTTTCTTAAACTAGTGAATTATTTACTAAAAGGTAAAGAAAAATTCCAACAGAATAAACAATCGATCACAAAAAGATGCAACTCACCATCGCGGCTCATTCCCAGTTTCAGGCACTTTTGCAGTCGACAGTACTGACACCGGTTCCGGTTGACCCGATCGACGACGCACTGTTTGTTCCGGGGGCACTGGTAGTTGACGACCGAGCTCTGAGACCGCCGGAAGAAACCCTTGCAGCCCTCGCAGGTGATCACGCCGTAATGCACGCCGGACGATTTGTCTCCGCACACCTTGCATGGGATGATCTCGATTTGTGCTGAAAATGGAGGAAGAATGGAACATTGTTAGTTGATTTAATTGTTAAATTTTTATCAAACTTGATCATTGATAATGACAGCAATTTTAAGACCTTGTTCTAAGAATACCTATAAAAGCAACGCTTTTCAAGAAACCATATTTCAATTGTCATCATTAATCTTCAATTTAGGCGAGTGACAACCTCAACACTCTCGTAAAAAAGAATTTCCACAAAATTAAAGGAAGGTAACTCACTTCCCCGGAAAGTCGTCGCTCCCGAATTTTTGCAATTTTTTCTTCAGTACCATCATTCATCGATTCCCAAAAAAAGTGCCAGTCCCTCAAGAACTCAAAACAGAAGGCATCAAAAGAGAAACCACGAAAACAATTTGTGGCCCGGACCTACCGAAACTTTGCGGGCACCAGGCCAATGTCCTCTCCCGGTTAACTCATCGCCGTCGTTGGGTTGTACGAATTTCGTGGATCGTATCGTCGCAGCAAAGATCAATGAACTCTCGAACGTAGTACGTGCGGACAAACGGCGAAGGCGGAGGACAGACAAGACAGTTCGCGAGTCGCGATTACCTGAGAGGGTTTTTTTTTCGAGTTTTTTTCGCGCGGTAGCAATCGTTAACAAATTTGGTACCTACACGAACACATCAATGTGAGGAAGAAATGGTTCGATCGCAACGAAACTTTCTGGCTCAGGTTCTTTCCAGAATGATCATGAGCAATGTGCATAGCTATCTGTGGGGCAAAGGAGTTGATTGAGTGATAGCCAAAGGGATTGATTAAAAATTTTGTAGGCAGGGTTGAGGATGTTCGGATAGAATGATGATAAAGATTAACAAAATTTGAAAAAAGGCTTCGACTTCAATTCCCAACGTTCGGGAGGGTGTAAGAATTAAAATGTTTTACAACAGCGGGAGTTAAAAAATGGGCCTAATTTATTCTGCGAGTCACGTGACCGAGATTCGTCGAATTTCTTTAGTGGAGTGCTTACAGAACACGGGTTCGAGGCGGCAAAAGTGAAAAACTGAAATTTATCGGACCGCTTATTTATTTTTTCTAGGTTATAACCTAATATTTTACTAAGATATCTCCAAACTTTTTTAAATTACCTTCAATAATAAACGCACCCCAGACATCAGACTTTGAAAAATTGAAAAATTTATTTTAAGAAGAAAAAAAAATTCAATCAGATTTATTTTAAAAGAGCAACAATAATTGATTTTTAGTTGTTTAAAAAATTGAAGAATTTTTTTTTTCGGAAATTTGAACTACATCATATGAAAGCTAATATTAAAATCTTTTATTCAATCTGTTCCATTTTTTACACACTAAATTGATTTATGATAAAAATGATTTAATGAACATTTTTTTCCAAAAATCAAACTTTAAAGTCTTGTTAAAACTTCAAAGTCTTGGTGTCTTTTTCCTGTAAAAATCTAGATTTAGCTCCTTAGAAATACAATGAAAGAGTTTCTAGGCACCTGAATGCACCGTTTTTAGAGTTACAGCAATTTAATGCTGAAAATATCATGCAAATGAGTAATTAACTTATTAAACAGAATAAATTCGACAAAGTTAGAGCTAGTTTGTCAAGAGTATTTTTTCTCAAGATTAATGATTCTTTTTACACTTTTTTCTCTTGAAGTTCATGAATTTTGATTACATTTATAGTTTAATTATTTATCAATAGAATAAATGGCTTAAAATGGATATTTTAAGTAGAGTCGATAATAATAATGTATGGAACCGCCGGAACAGGTTCCGGCAACGATACAGGATTCGTCTATGTATCGTGTGACCAACATCTTTCAACTAAGTGTTGGTGAATCTCGTTTCTAAGCTTTTTTTTTCTTCAGATATAAGCTTTTTTTTACTTGAGAGCACAGGAGATAAAAGCTGACATCAGAGATAAAAAACGATTAATCTGTGAAAAAAGCTTAAATCTGATATATGTGCTCCTCACGGATTGTATATCGTTGCCGGGATCTGTCTATAGAGCACAAGTCAGGGAATGAAGATGCAATTTTATCAGGTCACGTAACAGGACTTGCTGAATTAGGTCTAAAATGATGTTCACAATTTACACTCGTGTGATTTTTGGAAAAAAAACCATGTTCTTTAAAACTTTATTTTCCAAAATAAAATAAAATATAATAAATAATTATGAAACAGGCAGACAGTTATTTAACATTACGTGTAATACTTTATACTTTTTAATTTAAGCTGTAGTAGTTCTGAGACTCATATCAAGTTGTAATTTGTATTACATGGATAGAAATCAATGAAATTTCTAGTTATGTAATGTTTACATTGACATGCAAAATTTATTAAAGACCTTTTAGGTGATGTTTTGAGATATCTTCCTATCGATCAATTTTGGTTGGATTGTGGAAAATTCAGAAAAGTTCCATTGGAGATCCCAAAATTTCTGGAAATCAACTATTTAACAATTTAACGATGAATTAAAAGTTTTAAGGAAAGCTGGAGGATCTTAATGGCAGGGAAGCGCAATCCAAACCTATCAGTTGGAGAAGTTTTAAACAATTATGGCTGGTTCGACCAGGAAATATCTAAAACTAGAATTTATGTCAATAACGTGGGGAAGCTGTCAACCAATAAAATTTCCAGAACACGGTGTTCAAACCGTGTGAAAGAACGATTGATACAGGTAAAACTTAACGCTTACAGACCTAACATCTTTTTCACTTAATGATAGGTAAAAGATTTGTTGATTCACAAAACACAGTAGAAATTTATAAGAATCGAAGAAGAAAATTGCAGGCAAATGAAGAATTCAGGAGCTCAGAGGTTCAAAAAGTATGAAATTCAAAACTATTTGCTAGTAATAAGCTTAGGCAGAAAATGGTGAAGTAGTGAAAATTTTTCAAAAAATAATTTGTCTTAACATTTCTTAATGAAGCATAAAAAAAAATTCTTCGTAACATTACTTATTTTTTACGGAAGCACCCTGAAAGCCCAGGAAAAAACTCCTTAATCAGACCTTCAGTGTAAAATTTACACTCTTCGCGTGTTTCGTATTTTGAAAATCTAAAAATGCAAAAATGTGTCAAATTACGTCAACCTTTCAATCCTCTTTTCAATAAATTTCTGGTGGAACTAAAACAATTTTGACGATTTATTCATTGAAAAGTACGGTTTTAACACCTCTTTATACATTTTGTGTGGTCATGATCTTAAAAAAAAAAATGCTTATGTGCTTCTAACTTCTACTTTCCTGGACACCAAGTGAATTTTTTTAGCATTCCATTGCAGATCTACAGTCTATTTTACGAAGCATGTTTTTTTTTAAATTTTTTCCTCGATTTTGAATAACGTTAAACTGAATTAATTCAGGTGAATATAATTTTTTTTGCCGAAGAAGGATAATTTACTAAACTTGTCATAACTTTTATGAAAAATATAAAATAATCAGAAATTTGGAAAACAAGCTCCAGAGGATAGGAATAGTTGCCGAAAATAGCAATGAATTGAAAAATGGATAGCTCATTATGAACAATATTGAAAGCGTTCAAGTCAATTTGGTCTATGCACTGACTTTAAGCTTGCCAGATTGCCCGGTTTTATACGAATTTATCAGGGTATTTACTACGTAATTTAGGAAAATGTTGGGTCTGGCCCGGTTGCCTGGCTTTCATTAAAAAAGCCCGGATTTTGAACGGATTTATTCACTTTATTTGCCAAACTAAACAAACACAAAACAAATTTGGCTGAAATTCTTTTAATATATGCGCCCATAACGAAATTTGGCAAGTTTTAAAAAAACCATCATGAATGGTTTAATGGAAGCCAATTCAGCCTATAAACGATTTGACTGATAAGTTTTGATGAAATCTTTTTTAAATTTTTGTTTTCAAGTTTATTTTTTGATTATTGTTGAGTAATTCCTAGGTTTCTACGAAATTTGCCCCAATATTGCACTGATTTTTAGTCGAAAATTATGAAATCAAATGCTTAAAAATTATCAGGTTTTAAGATCCAAAAATAATTGGGATTTTTCCGGCCCAGACACGCCGAAACGCGAAACAGAAAACTGGCCTTGCCATGGGAAGCCCCATTGCACCGTCTATAGCAGAGATAGTTGTCGATGATCTACTCGACTCTGCAACTGCTGATAGTGCTATCCCCATCCCACATATGAGGAAATATGTGGATGATTTGTTTTTGGTTTTGCCCGAACATGATGTTGACACAGTTTTGAATGTTTTTAACTCACAACACCGAAACATTCAATTCACTGTAGAAATCGAAAAAGACCGTTGTTTACCATTCTTGGATATGATGTTATACCGAAGTGAAGAGGGAACGATTTGCACAGACTGGTACATGAAACCAATTGCGTCGGGAAGATTTTTAAATTTTCATTCTTTTCACCCATTGCACCAGAAACTGAACGTGGCGATTAGTTTTGCTAAACGGGTTTCGCTGTTTTCTTCTTTCTCTAGCAAAAAGAAAACACATGAGGTTATTAGAAACTATTTGCGCTTGAATGATTATCCAATAAGCTTAGTCAATGGTATAATCAATAGAATGAATGAAAAATTAAAACCTCAAACAGCTATGGAAGCGGACGAAAGCAAAATAACCCGTTCGCTCACAAATATTATTGGACTCACACCCACTCTAACTAAAACATTACATTCAGAGTATGCTAATGTGCGAATAGCGAGCAAACAGACTAAAACAATTGGTTCTCTTTTCCCAATTGTGAAAGATAAAACCCCGCAGGATGAACAAACGAATGTTATTTACAAAATTAACTGCAAAGGTGAATGGAAAACCGAAGGAACCGCAGAAGGAGAAAATTGCGCGGCCTGTTATATTGGATGCACAACAAGAAAATTAAAACAGCGAATCTCACAACATAGAACACAGACAAATGAACTTAAACGTCTGTGGGACATAGGCTACACGAAACAGGACTACGCCATTCAACAACTTCGCCAAAAAAAAACAGCACTTTTAGAGCATGAAACAGCTATGGATCATCTGTTCGACATCGACAAAGCAGAAATCATCGACAGATGTGACAACAAAGGCAAATTACTGATCCTGGAAAGTTGCCACATAAAAACTACAAAAAACGCGATCAATTCAAAAAAAGACACCGAAAACATACATTCCACATACGGAAATATTTTTAGAACAATATGTAACATAAGAAAAATTAAATCACAACATAAAAACACAAATACAGAAACACACACACCCAACAACATGTAATAGACACCACCTAATACACTTGTCGTGATCAGATAAAAAAATCAGTTGGAAAGTGAAAGTGAAAACTGTGTGACAACTTTCAGATGCTGGTGAATATAAATCCAAAAATTGTAGGACAAAACGGTTTTTCAACCGCAAAACTTTGTACACAGTAAGTGAACACAACATTTATTCCAACAATATCCAAATTAATTTGAAAAATATTGTAACAGATATACAAGACAGCTTTATCTGATCAGCCGAATCAATCCAAAACAAAAAGACGACATTTTTTCGGTAAGCAATTTCATAATTAGTGAACTAGTTTATAAAACTGTGTTAACATATAATAAAATTACAGTCCCTGATGATGATCCTATAAGGATCGAAACGTTGGATCTTAAATAAATAGTCGTCTTTGCTATTTAAGTTGACTGATAGCCGAAAAATTCACCCCGAAAAAACATATTTAACAGTCGAAAATCGATACCGAAGTACGGATAGGAAAACAGCTTCGTTAACAAAAAAAATCTTGGTGAAATCCGGGCACGGTGGACAAAACTTTGGACCAGAAAGTCATGCGTGCTCAAGCCTGTAGGAAGGCTGCCTCAGTTCGGGACGTGACAAAAAAGTTTAATCCCCTTTCAGAACAGTCCATCGTGCCAAGGTATGATTTGGCTAAGAGGCATATTAGAAGCAGAAGAAGTCGAAGTGTAGTAACAAATAAGCTGCTTCTGTGGAACCAAGAGCTCGTGAATTACATGATCAACTGTTGTGTGGAAATTCGATGTGCTCCCGCTTCCGCGCGATCAGTACAACACGGTTTGGGATGGCCGAAGTGTTGGCGAGACGGAAACAAAAATTTGTACAAAAAACACTGAAAATGCAATGGTTTGTCAAGCCATATGTAAGTGTGACATGCATTCCGAGCTGTCCGTGAACACTGACACAATAAATAAATCTGTTTGCGTACAAAAGCTCCTGAACCATCACCTGCTGCCCATGTTCCGCAAACATGCCAAATTTGGCATAGTGAAATCACTACTCAAATGACTCGATGACTTGGTTCCAATCCTTCAAAGTCCAGATCGTACCGAATGAGATGAATTCGAAAAATTGTCCTCTGGCGAGACCGATTGGAACTTTTTAGGCCCATACCAAATCGTATTTTAGAAAACATGTGAAACCTTCAGAATCTCTCTAAAACTTTGCAAAAGACTGAAAAAATTGTCAAAATCATCGCAAATCAACCTGTGCTGAAGCTAATGACCCGTCTACGATCAATCTTCGATTAACAAGAATTATACATTCTACTAATGCACTGTAAAAGAAGACAACAGCTAACAAGGTCAACAACAAAAACCGAGCTTAGGGACAGAAATAACCGTCCAGGAAAGCAGAAGAGAGTTTTGTTTTGACAAAAATTGTGGAAATCTGTGTTTAAATTAATTTTTCTCCATATACTTTGTCTGTTTTCAAAGTTTTCTGTTATCTAACTACTTAATAAATATTCGACACAGGTTCTTGTGAGATCTTAAGTGGATGCAAGCTACGATAAAACCATTACATATTTAGGTTGCAATTTAATGCAGTGGAAAATATATTTGACTCAAAGAAGCTCACAAATGGGAGAATAAATCAGCACACAACTGTTTGTCCTGACAACGTTTTTGAGGTAGCAATTAACAAATCTATAAATTCCAGCTACTTGTGACTCAGAAATTTATTCTTAAAAGTAAATGTTTATTCCATCCAACTGAGGTTTTGGAAAATATTGAACATATATTCATCTTTATTTCATTAATTTTTGGTATTGAGTTTTGGATTTATCACCGTGATTGTTTGTTCGTCGAAATTATCGACATTTTTCGGTGAGTTTTAATAATAATTAAACAGATTTACCAGTTGTCCATACGTTTCAAGCTACTTTGACATTCGCTCCTCCTCAGTGGACACTAAAATTATATTTTATTTTAACATTAAACTGTAAATCTAAATTTTTAATTTTAACTTACAATTGACTCATCATCGTCTAAACTATTTTGATTTTAGACAGTTCATTTTTTGTTTTGCGTTTACATTTGTTTGTCAGTGTCTGTGTCAATTTTGCGATTATGGGGTCGTCAGCTGTTTTAAAATTTAACGAGTCTCTCTGCCTATTAACGACATTATCGTCAACTCTCAATTTGATGTAAAATGTTTCGGCAGTTATATGTAATTTTTTGGGTAGAAAAATGTCATCTTACGGAAAATAAAGTAGTTTTCTTTTACATCTTAGGACAAAATTGTGTGTGCGGGCTCTGTGGAACTCATGGTACCTAAGTTTTCACTAATTCTGATAAAAAATAGCATCTTGCATCCATATATTCACAAATGACAGTGAAGATATTTTCTTGTTTATTTAATGTGTCAAATACACTTAATCTGATTCTTTTAAAACGTTTTTGAGAAATATTTGATGGAATAAAAAATCAAAAAATACCTTTTAGAAACAAAAAATTAATAAACCAGTACGAACGTTTAGTACTGGAATATCCCACGATTGTGATTGTCGTTGTCACTCACGTTTGGGCTTGGCGAATCTATCAAAAAAAGAAAATCCATAACTTCAATAGGCTTTTCCGCCTTTCCAAATGGCAAGGAAGGTAGCACTTAGTTTAGCTCGTGCCTAGCACGCCACGACGTTGTCGGTAGCTTCTGCAAAATGCTTCGCGCTCTTTTGATGTTCAACTAGTCGGTATTCTAATCGGCTGCCATTTGCCAAGCGTTAATAGTGTCATTTGCCACATGAATAAGCAATCAGTGGCTTCGGAACGCACCGTTCCGTTTGTCGGGTTTCGTTCTTTCGTTTACGATTCTCTGATGGAAACGAAGAAAGAAGCATCCAGCTCACGTGGGTGGCTCGATGGAATCTTCATTGGCTTTGTTGCTTCATTTAGCTTGAATTCATTGATATCGTATCAATTATGGAATGCTTAGTACTTGAAGAAGCAACATAACATAATAAATTCTTCTAGGGATGATTGTATCAGCGGAGTACTCCATGAACTCCAGAACCTGTAATCGCATTCCAACTCAAGTACCTATCTATCACTACCAAATGGACGCTGTTTGAATGGGCGGATGAGTTCATTGACTTTCGCTGTGACGAAATACACGCCCCATCGCTGAGTGGTGCTGGTCCCACTGAACGAACTAGAGTGGAGTAGATAGATGTAATTGTGCACGAAGGTACTTCAGTTCTTTGATTGTGTTCAGATTCACCGATCCAATCAAATTTCGCTTACAATGGCAATAAGCACTGTTGCTGCTGAAGTATTTGCATAGTTTGAGAGTGATATGTTTAAAATAAAAAATAAAAAATACTGGGTAGGGAAGGGCTGCTGCTGATGGAGCACTTTCAGAATCCGATCAAGTGACTGACACTTTGAAGCAAATCAATCGTCAACAACTCCTAGCGAGGCAGACGAGCGCGCGATATGGGTGTGAAAATCGGAAAAGAAGCAGAACGCTGTAGATTAGTTTGTAGTACATTGCGATTTCAGTGTTTTATTGCGAGGTTCAGCACAAATTTGTTGAGGTAGGACGCGGTGCACGGTTAAGCTATTGCCAATCTTTGTGCTTTCAGTTTTTGGCGATATAGTAAAATTAACATTTTTTAACATTCAACGAATTTATTTCGAAATTTTCCCTAAACTTTCTGATGAACAAATATTTGTCTGTAAAAATTATAAACTTAAACACGCTTATTTTTATTTCTATAAGATGAATCAGGACTCTGTGCAAATTAAACTATTCGCACAAGCTGAGCCGAATTATTTAAAATGATTAGGGGAGAATGAGGATACTTGATCCCTGGGGATACTTGATTCCTTAGCTATATCTCGAAACTGGAATGTCTTACAAAGATCAAATGTTCTAGAAAAATGTGCCAAAATGAGCAAAATAACAATGCTTGCAGTTTAAAAATTTTTAACAAAATAATTGTTTGAGTATTTGAACTTTGTTTGAAAAATTTCACAAAATGTAACTTGAAGATCATTTTTCATCACTTTAAAATGTTCCTTACATGGGAAAATTATGAAAAATATATTTGTTCCAATGTATCAATCGTTCGAGCGTAAAATTATCTTCATAATGCCATATTTTCAAAGCAATGGAAAACTCTCAACTTTTTTCAGAAAAAGTTTTCTAAAATCCTAGATTAATGGCGAAATAATTTATTCTAAATTTGATGGATGATTTCATGAAGGTAGGGAATGTTAGAGGTTTTTAATCAAGCGCCAATTAAAATTTCGATTGGGGACGTGGCAAAAAAAAAATGTTTGATTGGCTCGTCTGGTTGACTCATAAACAGTCTTTACATTATTTCTGCAAGGTGGAAAAGCTACTCGCCGTTAAAATGAACAAAATACGGTGGTTAAATTGTGCGCAAAATATTGGAATATTTTAAAAAAACCTGACAGATTTCCAGGAGAAAACTATTCATTGTCAAGTCTCGCTTGGATGCTTGAAGATAAACAAGGGGGAAAATTTGATGTCGAGCACTTCTGGTAGCTGATGATATGTAGATGCTGCAAATCAGTCCGTATTATATAACTACATAACTATTGAAACATAACAATGAATGGCTGAATATACAAAGAAGGCTGCTTCCAAATTTGACCTGGGAGTTTTGGGGCTTATTTAAACCTGTTTAGAAAAGCATGCGGTGTATTCTACTCTACTCTCAAAATTTAAAATTCTTATTCAATTTTGATCATTGAGTAAGGATATTCAAAAGTAACAATCTGAACTTTGAGATAATGCTTAAACTTGGAAATCTAATCACAGATTTAGAATTCTGCTTCAGGTTTTGAATATTTTCTTCCTTGTGGATAGAAACTTGTTTCCTAACATTTAATTGAAAATAAGATCAAACTCATGATATAGGTTCTGGTTCCATATTATCAATATCTTAATTGTATTTCTGTTTGCATATATTGGATTCTGTATCCAAATGGGTCAAATCATTTTCAGAAAATAGAAAAAAAAAGCTGATTTGAAATCGTTCAAATTTGGTTTTGCATTTCATTGAAATTTTTTTTTGTAACTTCTTTATTAGAAACGGCTACCTTAAAGCTTTGAGGAGCCAAACTGTTTTTTTTGTTATAACAATATTTTTCTAGCTTAACACTTCTCATTATAAGAAAGGAAAACATGAAAATGAAAATAATTATAGACGGAGATCAATAGCTTCAAAGAAAAAGTATATTTCGAATATGTAGTCCAAGTGAAGCATAGCCAGCCCATATTTCGCTGGAACGATGAGTGGTTTACCTCGGGCCCCAAGAGAGTCTTTTAAAATCGTTCTGGTGACAAAATATTTAAATTTCGATTTTTGATTTTCGAAACTTACATGCTCTTTCAATAAAGTCTGCTTCATTTAATATTGGAACAAATTCTTTTGCTCATTGTGGCGCTTCTAGTGGACGGATTTGGAAACTTTTTTCACCCACGTGTCGGGAAATTCATCACCTTTCACCATGTATTTATGTCATAACACCAAACGATAGCATTTTGTAAACAACCGCCATGGAAGCCGAACGGAGAGATCAAATTGTGCACAGTTTTCTTGAAAATCCATTGTTGTCGGCATCGAAGCTAGCTAAACAGCTTAAAATGCCCAGAAATACCGTATGGCGTGTTATCAAGCAGTAGGTACAAGGAAACATTGACGACGGCTCGGAAGCCGCATTCGAAGCGTCGGAGTGGAACTGTCGACTGGAAACTGCGTGGGAAAGTCATCAAGGCCGTCAAGAGGAATCCAAATCTTTCAGACCGCGATTTGGCCAATAAGTTCCAGGCCGCTCACAGTACGGTGCGACGAATTCGTCTCCGGGAAGGAATAAGGTCATTCCGAGCCAGCAAACAGCCAAATCGGACGCTGAAGCAGAACAATGTGGCCAGAATCCGTGCTCGAAAGCTGTACGACCAAGTGCTGACCAAGTTCGACGGATGTATTCTGATGGACGATGAGACCTACGTGAAGGCGGACTTTGGGCAAATCCCAGGTCAAAAATTTTATTTGGCGACGGCTCGGGGGGATGTACCTGCAAAATTTAAGTTCGTGTTTGCGGATAAATTCGCCCGCAAGTACATGATTTGGCAGGGGATATGCAGTTGTGGACAGAAAACCAAAGTCTTTCTCACTGACAAGACAATGACATCAGAAGTCTACAAAGAAGAGTGCCTACAGAAACGGATTCTGCCGTTTTTTTCGTGCCCACGACCGTCCAGTAATGTTTTGGCCGGACCTCGCAAGCTGCCATTACAGCAAAACGGTTATGGAATGGTACGCAACGAACGGGGTCAGCGTAATACCGAAGGACCTCAACCCCCCAAACTGCCGCCAGTTCCGGCCGATAGAGAAATACTGGGCAATCACGAAGCGGAGGCTTAAGGCAAAGGGAAAACTTGTTAGGAACATGACTCAAATGGAGAACTGGTGGAATCAAATCGCCAAAACGGTGGACGAAAAGGGTGTGCGCCGCCTAATGTGCCGTATTACGGGAAAAGTACGAGAATTTCTTCGAAACAGCAATGAATAATTTTTTTAATTTTTTTTTATGAAAGAGTAAAGAAAATGCTACATTTGTATGAAAAACAAATTATGAATTCGTTAATAAATGACTGAACTACACGCAATTGTTTGTGTTCCAATATTAAATGAAGCAGACTTTAGTTAATAAAACATCTGCTTTCCGATTGCTTTCAAATCCAGGATTAAACATCGAACAAAGTTAAAGCTTTTCAATGCCCTTCCGTTGGTAAAAAAGTGCGAATGAAACAAAGAGTTTAAAACACCATT
This sequence comes from Uranotaenia lowii, assembly GCF_029784155.1. NCBI lineage: Eukaryota > Metazoa > Arthropoda > Insecta > Diptera > Culicidae > Uranotaenia > Uranotaenia lowii. The sequence goes on from NC_073692.1 coordinate 138,478,858, forward strand.
GATGGAAACAAAAATAAAAATTAAATTAAACATTTTAAACAAATAAACATTGTTTTTAAACATATTTATTTCGTACGTTTAATGAAGGTATTTACTATTTTTTTTTATTAAATGATCTTAAGCATGAAATTTCTGGTTTGTGAAAAGAGAGTCATTTGATTTATTAGCATAATTGGTTTTTCACTGTAAAAGTCGCATAAGCTTCATTCAAGATTGAGAAAATCTCAAAATTAAAAAAAAAACAAATGAATCATTCTCCCAATTCCATTGAAGCGTGAAATCATTGTGTAATTAGTTATTAATCTACCTCTAGTATTTCTCAAACTGAGATAATTTTGGTAATATTTTTCTAGAAACTGAAAAGCTATAAGAAATGCAGAATCGAAAAATCATTTATTAACCAACAAGAAGTGCATCACAACAAATAACAACATGTGGTGGACCATGACAAAAACTAAAAATTTATGATCAAGTAGGTCGTGAAGTGTACTTTTCGACACTGAATGCAGTGCTGAAATGTAGCACTTTTCGATACTGAATACACTGAATTGCATAAACGATATTTTGAATAAAGAAAATGCTTTGTAATACTGATTTACATCTGATTTCCACCAGGTTCAAAAATAGAAAAATAGTATAAGTCTTATGGCGTGTCACAATGCTTCACTGTCACATACTCGAATGGAGCTTTAAAAACATAAAACTTATAATAAATGACTTATTTTTAAGTAAAACCCAGTTTTAATAAAACTTTAAATGCAATGTCTTGTTTGATAGATTGGTATCTGACATAATAGGAATGGTATAGAAAATAAAATAAAATAATCATTTCCAAAGAAATAAGGGATTAACAGCAACCATCTTATTTATGTGATGTGCAGTTGTGATAAAGCAATTAAATCAAACGTAAGCTAACTTTTTTTTTTTTTAATTTGAATACTTAGTTGAAAAAAGAAACGAGATATTTCGAGTAAAAAACGGGACGGTGGGACATTTTCCGAACTCAACACTCATATCAAGGTAATTTAAATTCTAGGTTATCTGACTTTTACAGTAAGTAGGCGAGGAGAGCGCGGTAAAGTGGGATGATGCTTGTTGTCTTTGTATACAATCTTTTTTTTTTTTTGTAACCATGACAATTCGTGACGTCAGTTGCATTTTCAAACAAACAACCAACTGCAGTTTTCGTTTCTTGTAGGATACATAAACATCCTGGCAAGTGACGTAGGCTTTGTTTACCTTTTTACTTTTTGAATAACGAGTTCTGAAATAGTGTGTGTGTTTGTTCATCACCTTCTTTGTACCACATTGCTATTTACCCCCTTTCACCTAATAGTTATACCACTGACCATACTGGCTGGACACTCGATTTTGTTAGTTGGATAATTTTTCCAACAGTACGCAATATCGATTCCAGAGTGCGCATCGATCGATTTGAAGATATGCTATCCCAGTTAGAAAGTGCCACCCAACTTTCAAACAAAAACAGACAATTCCTACGATAAAATCGGGCCAAACAGGTACATTTTTTCTACAGCGCATTTGTATCGGAAAAATGGTAGGTTCGCCACCTACCGTCGGTATTGCGAACCTGCAAAATTAAACAAAATAAATTAGCCAGAAAATGATCGAATTTTTGTTCTAAGTTTCCTGTCAGTGTGATCAGTGCTTATACTATGGGTCGATTCATGATGACGTTATTCCCTGTTGTGGTGACAATTCGCAGATCCTATTTACAATATTTAACGAACGAAAAACGGAGTGCGGCGTGTAGCTTCACGGTCAAGAAACGGACCAACGTATTTGCATTGAATTTTCTGGGGCCTTTCATGGGCCATCAAATGTTCAAATCCTTCTAAAGCAGTCGAATGTACCGAAACGAATGTCCGAAAGCTTCTTGTGAAATTTTGACCAGAAGATGTAAACAAATGCTTGTACGACAACACTATTCAGATAGAGACAGAAGAATCCAATGTAGGAAAATTCTCCGATGAACGTTCTGAATGACAAGGCTGATCTATTCTAAATTTTTACGATGATATTTTCGAGGAGTAAATATGACGTTGGATAATTTAACTCTTTAGATAAAATCCGTTTTTTCCTATGTTTTTGTTTTCAGTTGGATTAACATACAAACTTCTTAACAACGAATTACCTTTTCAAAGTTTTTTTCTATCCCAAATTAAGCTGAGAACTATTGCTAAAATATATAATTAAAAATTAAATGAGGACCTGAATGTTTGCTTTGTTTCCTCAGCGCGTAGAATCGGTGTCAAAAACAATGAGGTCAGCCAGTGTGTGAATCCTTTCATAAGGGTTTAATTACATTATTTGCGGAAGTCACCATCTTGGATTTCAAGAAGATTCCGATAGCCAACTTCCGATAGCTAAATTCGACTTCTTCTAGCTTAGCCCTTTCACCCAATACAGGTATTGTGGAGGTTTCAAATGATTATCAGTCATTAACAGCATTTTGAAATTAAATAGAAGCTGCCATCTTGGGTTTCAAGACAGACAACAAAATTCGACTGCTTCTTGCATAGCTTTTTCACCTAATACCCATATTGTGGAAGTTTCATGGAATTTTCAGTAATATACTGCATTTTTAAGTTAAACGGAAGCCGTCATCTTGGATTCATGATGATGTCGAGCAACAAATTTTAACTTCTATTATTTGGTCCCTTTCACTCCATGCTCATAAGATTCATGAGTGTGTGTGTTTTATTGAAGTTTCAATAAAGCTATCATAGCTCTTTCAAAACAAACTTCAACTGTAGATTAAAAAAACTATATAAGCGTTGCCAGAACTACCTGAAAACCAATGGTCTAAACAAGAATCCAAGCATTTTTTATGACCATAATAAGACAGTCATAAAACGAGCTGCACATGCCGTAATAATACCACTTTAAAACTTCCTTATGCTTATTGGCATAATCTCTGTTACTTGGGAGACCAACATATCATAATCAATTGTTTTTTAGCAACAACAATTAACTTTTTCACAGTCCTTCAGAAAAATCTCTAGTTAAAGCAGAGTTGAGTTCTTGCGGCCAGAGAACAATAAAATTAGCCATAGACCTATTCATACTCACCCCTTATCGAGTTGGGAGTCTTTTTGTCGTGTCCGTGGGCACCGGCAGCAGCCAAACCGAGCAAATCGGCGGCTCCCAAATCTCCAGCATTGGATCCATTTGCGGCTGCAGCAGCAGCAGCCGCAGCCGCCGCAGCAGCAAGAAGATTTCCGGTGTTTAGCGAGGATGAACCGGAAGTTGCCGAAACCGATGATGGAGGAGGTGTCGTACTGTCCACAAGATCTGCCGTTGCAGCGGATGCCGCGGCAGCTGCAGCCGTTAGCGAAGAGCAGAACGCGTTGAAATCCTGCTGGCTCAGCATGTTGCTGGTGGTGTTGCTGTTGCTAGATTGTTGCTGTTGTTGGTGGCGTGAGGTTTGTTGGGTGCTGTTGTTGTTATTATTGTTATTGTTGGAGGAGGAGGAATCGTTCAGTGGTTGCATCAGTCTATGGCTTAGTTTGGGAAACTCTCTGGTATCACGATTAAAGCTATGACTATTGTTGTTGTTGTTGTTGTTGTTGATGATGCTACTGCTAGTGTTACTACTGCTACTGGTATTGTTTCCGTTACTGCTAGTGTTGTTACTGCTAATGTTACTACTAATGTTACTGCTAGTGGTATTTCTTAAAGGCCCTAAATTTGTATCACGTAAATCAGTCGTTGCTGTAGCTGCTAAGCCTGTGGTTGCAGTGCTTGATGTAAATAGGTTTCTACTATTGTTTTGATTATGTTGTTGTTGTTGTTGTGGTTGCATTTGGTGCTGGCTTTTGTGGCTGTTGGCAATCTCGTTAAGGAAGAGTCTAGTATCCGCCAAAATGTTTTCATTACGGAGCGAATTACTGCCAGATCCGGAACCACTACAGCCCATCATTTGATTAGACGTAGACTGTTGGTTGAGCGTCTGTGGTTGGGTTAATCTCGCCGAAAGCTTCGGAGCAACAGCCATTGCTGCGGCCGTAGCAGCTCCAAATATTCCAAGCCCACTTCCGGATCCTCCACTTCCTCCACTGCCATCTCCATTTCCGTTGAGACCAGCTCGATTGGCGGCTTGAAACTTATTGCTCCAGGTTTGATTAAAGAACTCCGTGAACTCGCTATCCATGCTTTGGTCACTTATTTTTGCTTAAACGTTCCGTCTCCAAAATCCTCTTTCTTCCTCTAGCCTCTGGATCACACAAATCCACCCACAAAAGTATATCCTCGGACTAATCGGAGGGACAAAACAAAAACAAAACTAACAATCTTTCGGGAAACCAGCTTCCCACCGCACACCGGTTTCCCTTTCTCAAAATCCCCCCACTCAAGTTAACGTCACTTCCGGTCAGGATTAGGTTGGAAACAAATCTTCAATGCATTCCACAGTCATCTTAGCGAGTACTTCGATGAACGCCGGCGAACAAATAGTGCTGGAAAAGTTGCGGTCAATCGATGTCAAACGGTGTTGCCGAGAGTTTACAAACACCTTGTCAGCGATTAGTCTACTGATGCCCCTTGCAACACCTCCTGGGGCTGGCTTCAGTTCCGCAGGGTTTCTTCTCTTATCGCCCGGTTGCACTTCCGCTGAGAGCTTCTTCTACGTCCGACGTGAAACACTCGAAACTTTATAGTCTTTCTCACTTATCTCACTACCGTCGTTGTTTGAATAACAACTTAACGGCAACTTAATCCAACTGTACTCCGGTTTAGTTTGTGTATAACTTAGAAGCAGCGCTTATCTGAAAACAAAATTATACTGTTTTGTAACAAATTTACACAGAAGAAAGTGAGCTGTAACAACACTGAGAGTACCTTTTCCATTCCAACCGTGGAACCGTAAACACTTAAAAAAATCTACCCCCATAAAATTTGTGAACCGTTTAACTGGCAACCGAAACTCTTTCGGTTATCAGGAATAAAAAATAACTGAACTGAAATTGGACGACCTGTTTTCTCGGGTTCTGAAAGGTAACAGAAAGAGTTTTCCGCACCACGAACAAGGGTCCGATGCATGATGATAATGTGAAAGGTGTCGTCATCTTCAAACCCACAATGAATGGTAGCGGTAAATTTGACTGTTTCTACCCATTTTTTTGCTGTACTAGGTTGTAATAAATGCAATTTTTCGTTGTTGTGTCGTTGTTTCGGTAAACAAAGATGACACCTTCTCCCCCCATATTTCAAATGAAGGTGTGAGTTTTGATAAGGGTTATGTACCAACCAACCTACACATTTTGGGTTTTGATATGCCAAATTTGAAACATCTACCAGCTGCATTGTGGTAACTAGTAACGCGCGTGCTACTTGACCTAGGTTCAAGTATTGGCAACGGGAGATAAGCAAGAGTTTTTTTTATTCAATTGCTTTGCACACTGGGAAATAATATAAACTGATGAACGTCAAATTTGATCGAAAAGAAAAAAATAAGGGATTTACTTTTTGGGGAATTTCGAGTTACAGTTCATAACTCAATTAACTAAACATACAAGCGCGCATTTTTACCTTATTATATATTTTTTTACTTTAATGCCGTTCTGATTGAAATAATATATAAAGGAATTGTACTTAACGTCTTTAGAATTTTCTCGAAACGTATGAATTTTATGAAAATTTAATTTGAACCAGCAGCAAAATCTATGAAATTAAAGGAGACTAGAATCAGTTGTGTTTTACGAGAAATTTATTCCGGGTAATTAAATCGCATTTTCAGTCCCAAAAATTACAAATGATATTAATTCTGTTTCAAAATTTATCAACACACATTGTACGGAATAATCAAAGCCAAGTTTAATCCATACATTGATTCATTCAACATCGATAATTTATCTTTGTTAATAAGATTATTCAGATATTGGTGTAGTTTCGAGACTTTTCTCATATTTAATGAACATATGTTTCCTTGCTTCAAAAGTCAAAGGAGAGTCTATCCTTCATTCAAGGGACCTTAGCGCGATTGACTAATGGAACAATTTATGAGCCTTACGTGTAATTAAACCGAAAGGGGGAAAAACTAGCCATCTTTCGCATTTTCAAACAAACTGATTACTGCTAATAGATGGCGGTACAGCAACGAGTCAGATTTTTGAGTTGGTCGTCTTGGAATTATATAGAGGAAATAAAAAAAGTACCTATAAGAAATCTTAAAATGAATTGTTGAGTCTTTATAAACATAAACGGCTAGTTTATTTAATTGATTGTACTCAAGTACTTCTTTAATTCCAAATCGATAAATTTATAAAACAAACACAGCAAATTGTTATCTTCTTTACTCAATATCACCTCATGATAAATCGGAGTAATTAGATTTTCGAGTAGAACCAAACGAAGTGTATGCAAAATCAAAACAAAAAGACCGGTCAGTTGGGCGAAACTTTTTGGTGTAACTGGAATCGAAAACAATATTAGGCAATACTCGCAAATATTGGAATGTTACTGAAAAAATGCTGTATTTTTGATAATCAACGAACAATAAGTGAAGTTGAGCATTATTTTTGAACAAAAAGTGTTTGATTTGATTTGAAATCTCAAACACGTTTTACTAGACTCGAACCAACTTCGCCCTTATGAAAAGTAACGCGAGTCTTTTTTTCTGATCATGAGGTTTGACAGCTCTTCACGTTTGTGGTGACATCACTTTGTAAAATAGCTTCATCTATTGGTCCAATTTTGAGTAACTGTTTCTCATATAACTTTTATAAGTTTCAGAAAAGTACCATTTTAACCGTTTGCTTACAACTTTATAATAGTTTAAAAGTTATCAATCTTTTAAGTATTTTAATCAGGCAATTAATAGTTGAATACATTTTATTTGATTATTATAAGTAAAATTGTGCTCAGTAATGATCACAATCCATGAAGTAAAAAATGATTTTTTTTAATTTTTGGGATCCACTGAACTCACTGAAATTTTATAAAACTTCTTTTTAAAATTTAGTTTTAAAAATATGGAATAATGAAGTTTATATAATTCGTCAAAGATTGGCATATTATAAAAAAAATTTAAATCAATTTTTTTTCATGTTTATTATAGTTTGAAAACTAAGAAAATTCGGTAAATTACATTTTGTAAAATAGTTCTACCAATGTTTAAAAACTCAAAAAATTGCCATGCTAAAACTAGCAGCAAAGTTGTTTTGCTTTATGTGGATCATTTTCTAGAACATTTAATTTTTTTATGAGATCCCAGCTACGGGACGTAGCTGAGAAATCAAGTCAACGCAGGGATCAAGTGTCCTCATTCTCTCCAAATAAACCAATGTTTTCATTTTGTTGATATTAAAAAAAAAAAGTAAAAACCCGCAGCTATTATCATCTCTGAAAAAAATTGGAGAGTCTATATAAGGTTGCAGCTTAAGCTTAAAGTTTTATTGCATTCAAAGGTTATGGCAGGGATATTGCAAAAATGATGTTTTCGTATATTTAAAACAGCTTAACAAAACATATTGTATATAGCAAAAGAGGATGACAAACTTTACAAAATTTGATTATTGAAGGTGTTTTAGACGCCTCAAAGAAAAAAGCATAGCAGATTTTTAAAATTTCTTTTTTTCAGTTGCGTTTTATATTAAGTAGATCGTCAAACGAGATTAAAATATTTGAAACACATTCAAAAAGTGTTTTATTTGTTCTTTAAAAAAAACGAACAAACACATATAGGATCACAGTAAAACTTCACGTTTCTTTGAAGAGATCTTAATTATACTTAACACTAAAGCGTACATCTTACAGGGATATAATGGCTAGCATCTCACTAATGCTAACACCACCAGCCCACAGAAAGAGTACTATGTATGCCGTATCCGAGGATCGATCTCATGACCTCTGGCTTAGAAGACTTGAACGCTATCCTCTAGGCCACGGTCGGCCGCCTTTATCAAGATAAAGGCATTTTTAGACTTTTTTACGATACTTCGAGAAGTTTTAACTTCTCGCATGAAGCATTTCAAATGCTTTTGAATTTTTATAGCATGAAAACAGTTAGAAATTTTCTTCCAAAGTTCTCTCTCTAAATACTCCATATTTTGTGAAGGTTTTTTTGTGGCGCTTAGTGAATAGATTTAATTGAAAAATTATGGTAATTTTTCAATTATAACTTATAAGCAATCAATTTCGATTACATATACAATCAAATTTCATGATTTTTTCAGATATTCAAAGTTCAAAGAGACAGAAACCTGGATAAGAAGGAATGAAGTTAAGGGATGCTTATTTATTTATTTTTTTTAAACGAACACATGCTTCTTTTGTTATCTTCTATTTCTCGATATTTCCAAAAAAATCCAAAATTTTTATTTCAAGTGCTTTTTTTTATTCCAATTTAGTGTAAAGTAGAATCATTCTCTTAATACTCCCTGTTCCAGCTTTATTTATTGTTTTAAATGCAGCTTTTTTATCTAGCTTTACCCAGCTATGAGCATTCAAGTAACCACTCAATACAAATTTGGGAATGTCTTGTTGGTTATCTGTTTTCAAAGAATTCCAGTTAGTTGTGACTTGAACGTATTTTGTTTTAAGAATGTTGTTTGTTTATGAGTATAGGGACGACCCTAGCAGGCGTAAAATGAACTCTTCTGAGGATGGTTGAATAAAAGTAGACTGATACGTTAAATTATCGAATTTTTTTTAATGGTGATTTGCAGCTCCAAACAACGTTCAGAGAGAATTTCGATCAAATTGATGATGTTATGAGTTCGAATATCAACATTTTTATTTATAAGGATTTGATTTGAAAATATAGTATGAAAGTGAGAATAGCATCATTTCTTATTTCGTTTAAAAGCTATTCGTTGTTCTGGAAAAAAAAGTTTTGTACTTATTAACAGAAGCCTACCCAAAGTAGTTTCCAGTGTAGGCTTTTGGAACCAAGGCGTTCAAAAACACTTAATTCTTTTGAAAGATAAAAAAAATAACTCGTAAAAACCTCAATTTTAGGAACAATTCGTATTCACCACCTTGTTTAAAACAGCATTCATCACCCTTTTGTTGGTTCAGTATGTGAAAATCATACTGTATCTTAATTCATTTTTAGCTGTTTCAAATTTCAATATAATTTTGATAAATTGTGAATGTATGCAGAAAATATCGGTGGATAAATCATCAGATTATACAAGTAGTTGTATGCTTTTTCAATTCATTTTATACAAAAATTAAAAAAAAATCATATTTAAAATGTGTCTTAAGCCGTTTTGTGTGACTTTGAAATTACTTCTTGAGAAGCAATCTACTATCCAAAATCAAACAAATGTTCAGTTTTTGCATTGCATTATGGAACAGATCATTTTTATGAAACTTTTCTGACTAGAGGTGGTGATTAAGTGTATGTTCAAACTTTAAACTTGAAATTGAAATTAAAGGAAAACAGTTTTGAAGCCTCTGTTTCAATGGCTTGTAAATACACCTCTCGATTTTGGCACTGTTTTTTCCAAACAACATCACCTTTTATTTTTTTCACTTTAAAAAAAAAACAAGAAAAGTTCAGATGTTGATAAAATATAACAACAATGACAAAATTTTAAAAATGCTTTGAAATACTCCAAAACGACAAATGAAAATTTTGATTTTAGCAACATAAAGTGTTCGGGGTTGATACCAAAGTCATAAGGGGCCTGCATTGCAATATTCTGGCATCGTGAACTCAAATTTTTTATCAGTTTATTTTTTTAAAACCTCAAGTTTTGAAGCAACTTGACGAAATAAAAAAAAAATGAGTTTTTCAAACCCACATTAATAAGGTTGCCAGATTTTTTCCAGCTCGTATTCGGGCCGAACAAATCCTTCGTTTTATTCTTTTATTTTGGGATTTTAAACCACTTGGATTTATTCACCCCATCCGGGCAAATCTATTTTATCTTAATTTTATCTAAAAAAGTTTGTTTTTTTTCTCTTAAAACCTGGCGAAGTACCGGCATTCGCTTTCAAATTTGTCGATCAAAATCCGGGAAATTTGATCCAAATCCAGGAATTACTCATCAAAAATCAATTTAAAAAAAACTTAATAAATTAAAAAAAAAACTTAAAAACTTATTAATTTTTTTTTTCGTCAAAGTATATCAGCAGATTTGAAATCGTATTTTAGGCTTAAAAAACCATACATGGCCAGACCTATCCCAAATTTAAAACGAAACAACCGGGCAAACTGGCAAATTTACGCATGACAAAGAAAAACTACTTTTGAAGCTATTTATTACCTTCCGGTCAATCAAAGACTTCAATTTTGGCAAGTTCTGGTTTCAGATATACCCCGCTTTTAAAAATATTCATTCTTCTATTATGAATTATTTCAATATTAGAATTATTTCTGACATCACTAGTATAGCCGTTGAGTATTCAATTTTCAATATTGAAATGGAACAAAAATAAAAAAAAATAATAGAAAACTTTTATAACATTTTTCTTGTAAGCTAAAATAACTTGTGATCTTAAGAAAATTTCATAACTGTTCAAAAATGTTCTATTTCAATATTTAAAAGTGCACAAATTTTTCAGTTATTTTTTGTATCGGTTAAAGTTGTTTTACCATCTTTATGGAATACGCAACACTAAATTAATGTTATAGTCAATGTACTCGCAGACATCGGTCAGGAGGCAACTGACTTGTCAACTGAGCTTTATCACACTCTAAATTTCTCAGATGATTTGAACCTGATTTCCAAGCTATACCAAGCTGTCAAAAAGCCGATGGAAGGAAATGATTGAATATTTATATACAGAACCTCTATTTAAGCCATAATCCGCCGTCATATTCTTTGCACCTCAGTGAAATGTGAATTTCAATGCCTTATTTGTATAATTTGAAGTGAAATGTTTAAGTATAAAATTCTTCAAATTGATCAATCAATATGATCGAATGAATGAATCGAAAGGATTTAATGAATAATGATCGTGTTTCAAATCAAAATGATGATACAATTAAATCAATCTTCCAACCAGTTGAACTATCAGTTAATGTTGTAGTTCCCTCATTAAGAAATGAAATTTTCCTTACTGAAAGCCGAACAAAGGAAATTGATTGTTATTTTTCACATTCACGAGCCAGTTGAACTTTCACCTGGCTGTCGATTCTACACTAATTTATTGTTTCGAATAAATAACCAAAATCGGAAACCAAAATAAGTTGTACTTAACAGTAAAGTGCAAAACCGTTCCTGTAGCACAGATCCTAATTCAAGAAATGCAGCAATCGCGCCGATTGCATCCAAGTGGAAAACTCGAACAGCACATGGGATTCACACCTAGCTCACTAGATAGGACCTAAGTATGTGTATGCAGAATCAAACTCATTTACTACATATAAGTAAAATGGTGCTGCTGCCACTTCCATTCCCGGGGGGAGTCTTCCTTCATGTGGTATGGTACCTAAATGTAGCACAGAACGCAAAAACGCAATCCTCGAAAACTCGAGAGCCCCGAGTTCAACTCACTAGGTAGTGTGAACAGTTGTTGGCAGCAGCAGCAGCAGCAGCAAAATACGTCGGCACACACAGTCTCATTTAAAATAGATTTCCGTTTCTTGACCTAGCCCAATACGTTACCGATTGTGAGTGGTTCAGTCAGCATGGCAAGCAAGCAAGCAAGCAAACAGCCAGTCGACGCCTGTCAAACGACCCGAGCCGAGTCGAGTCGAGTAGCGTAGCGTCGTCGTCGTCGTCACAGTCAGTCAGTAACCGACACCAGGCAAGCGATTTGGCAAGGGGAGAACAAGAGCAAAGAATTCGCAATCGCAGAAATGGGGTCGGAAAAGGCACCGAAGAAGGGAAAACGGGAACGCGCACAAACAACAGAACTGCATTGGCAGCCGAGACCACTCGGGTCTGACTCTCAGTGTTGGATGTGGATGGTAGAAGAACACTCTCCCGCACCGAACACACCAGTCCCGAATTTTCCACCATCCTGCGTATCACGTCACGGGTGTATGTTTTTGTTTTTTGGCTCTGCAAACAGAGATGAATTTTCCTGCCTGGCGCTTTTCACCATACTTCCAATGTTTACACATTCCGGAAAGCAGCGAAGAGAAAATTTAACGAGCGATATGGGAATTTTTTTTTGTGGAAATATTTTTCCACAACACAACTCTCGGAAACACATACTCAGGCGGAAAATTGCACGCGCAATCTCTCGGGTGCATTATTTTTGCATGGGTTCCATCGTGCTCTTCCCTGTTTGAGAGAGTGGATTCTCTCACAAATTTTTGGGCTGCTAGAACATGTGGTGTTAGTACATTGGAAAACTTTGTTTTGCACCCGAAAAATGCATTAAGTAGATTTATGACTTCAATTATGGGAGCAGTTCGTGATTTGTTTCCAAGAAATTTGAAAGAAGTTCAATCTGAGAAAAGTAGTTTTGGCTAACTTTGAAATTAGCTGGTGTGAATTTAATAAATTTTCCTCTTAAAGTTTAAAAAAATGTGAGTTTAAATTTAGGGTTTGTGCCCAGTGCCCGTGGCGTAGAGGATAGTTTTCAAGTTTTCTATACTAACGGCTTTCAGTTCAAATCTATATAAGGACATGCATGATATTCATAATGGGTATTGGTAGTTTTCGGAATGGAAGAATGCTAAATAGCTATATTTTTTTTTTGAGAGATGTGGACTGATGATTTTAACAATGAATCATCTCATAGAAATATAACATTTCAAAACGATTTTTGTTTATTAATGTGATATGGTTTTTTAAATGAACAAAATTGACAGCATTTGTGGCCTGTAAAAAGTACTATCCGACCTATTTTTTTCAAAATTTAAAATTTACGCATTTTTGAGATATTTACGGTGCAAGAGAAAAAGGAAAAAAAAATTTTGCACAGTTTCATTCCAAATCCATCATTTTCAAGTTGATAGCTGACAAAACCGTTGATTATTCGAAGAATACTGTGTGTGATTGGTGGAAAAGTATGCACATACTGCCAAAAATGTCCACAAAGTTCAAATCAAGCATTGGAGTGAAGCATATGATCGGCAACTTCGGCTAAGGGTCATCAGGGAAGTCAAGTCTCATACCAGCATTTTTAATTTTCAATAAGCGAAAAACTAAGGGTAAATCGCTGAAATTTCCAAAAAAAAAAAAAAAAAAATTCTCCGATAAGCTGAAAGTGTTGCCTGGTAATGAGTCATTCAAACCGAATCTCAAACAACAAATTTTTGCTTGTTCCACAGCTCGTAAGCTGTTTAGCCGGTTTCGAGGCTATGGGACAGATGATTTCTGATGAATGAAAAAACTTATGAAATACCCTATTCTAAACAAATTCCAGCGTTTGAATTCAATACCATGTCTGCTCGTGGCAAGGTCCCGAGTATATTAAATAATGTATTTGCTGGTGATGTTGTATAAAATATAATGACTTGCCAAAATTCTGGTCCTATGGAAAATAAACAACTTTTTTTTAAAACGAAAACTATGGTTTTCGCTGTTTTTAAAAGCCTAAAAAGAGTAATCTTTTATGTACCCTTCGCAATCTACGATCTATACTAACCGATTATACTTTAAGTTCAATCTCATGATGGTTTTACTTCGTCATTGCCAGATTTTGCCAGCAGAAATTCCATTAAAAACGCTCAAAAAGTGGCTCAAAAATAATCAAATTTGTTAATTTCGAAACAGCTGTATCCACTAAATTGCCATCAGTTTCTTTTAAAAGAAAAGTATTGGTCCGAAAAGTAGCAGAAATTGAAAAAGGAGGATGTTACCACCTATAATACAGATTAGACGAAGTATAAGTTTGAAAAACTTATCAATATCATGACTGAAAAAAGTGTGCGCTAGCTGATGGGAGGTACCAAGAATAAAGTAAAATTTATTCATACAAAAAAACCAAAAATTATTTCCTCCAAATTTTTTCATGAATTATCAAAAGATTACCCTTATTTCCTTCATAGAAAGTATTTAGATCAATCGAAAGGTTTTTGAGATATAAGCATTCGTAACTGTCCCATTTCTGAAAGAACTAAGCTTTACATTTTCGAGCGAATATTGCAAAAGCTCTTTCTTTCATGCCTTTCAAACATAAATATTAAAAAAAATGGTTTTTTTTGCTAAAATTTCTAAGATTGAGGTCAAGAAGTGAAAAAAATTAAAATAAAAATTTATAAAAATAGACTTTTGAATTTTAGAGTAATTCATAGAGGATCAGTAGAAGTCGCCTCTTAACAATGTAATATTTCAGATTAAAGATTCTGTATCCTACTTAAAACAGGGGTGAGATACCTTTTAAACCAACGGGCCAATTTTAATTCAAAATCTTCTTGGCGGGCCGCACTTAAACAAAACTTATGTCAATTATTTGCCGAACTCTACAGATAATAACCAAAAGATTTAATAAGTAAAATAACATTGAATCATTGTAAATTTTTTTGACAATTTTGTTTTTAAATCGAACGAATTTATGGGTTATTTATTTGAAAATATTTGAAAAGACATTTAACATCTTTTTTTTATGCAAACCGTGTATATCACGTCAACTACTTAAAAACGAGTGAAATATTTTTTAAATCGTCTTTTCAGCGTTGGACGTTGAATCGTTGTTCAAATTAACTGATCAAAATTTCGGTTTTTTGTGCGTATTTCCAAAAAGTCATTCCACAGTTAAAATTTGCATTCGAAGCCCTGATTTCTTCTACAAATGGAGAAAAAATATCTTTAACATAAAATGTTGATGAAATCTGCTGGAATCCTGGGAATAACAATTATTTCACAGATTCCCAAGCAATTTTTTTCCAGGAATCTAGGCTTGAATTTATATTCCTTATTGTTAATTTTTTTTAACATTTTTAATTAATTAAATTCTAGTGCTACTGGGATAGGACTTGTAACGCTATTTTAACAATATTTCTAGACGTTGTTAATTTGAATTGTTATTTTCCAAGCGAAAATACTAAATTATCGACGTTTGTTTTATCATCACAAAAAAATTTCTCAGATTATTTCTAACGAAAATTTCAATTTTATGGGTTTTGTCTTTAACCCTTTAATGCATAGTGTTGTTTTAAAACAACACTAATCAAAATCCAAATATCTCGAAAACGCGTGGAAATTTTTTAGTGATGTATTCACAAAAAATATTCTAGAGATTAAAAGTAATCAGACCATGGTATTTTTATTAAGATATTCTAATGTATGTGTGAGATATCGAACAAAGTATGCGGAAAAATAGCAAAAATCAAATTTATTAATTTTTTTGAAAAAAGTTGTTTTTGGAAAATCGTTGCTATTTCTTCAGATTTGCAAATTCTAACAAATTTTTTAATCTCAATCAATCAGAAACACCTTTCTGCACCCAATTATCAAGGTTTGGAAGAAATTGGTAAAATCGTATTATAATTAATTAGGAATTTCAAAAATTATTTTTCAACTTTGATTGGCCATAACTTTTAAAATACTCAAAATAACGACTTCAAACCTGTTGTGTTGTGTTATTCGAATTAAAATGTTATTATTTTAATGAACCAATAGCTGATATTCTCATTTAAAAAAAGTCATGCATTAAAGGGTTAACACATTTTTCCGGCAGTTTTAAGGTTTAGTCATGTCGATATGAAATCTTAAATTGCTCAACCATTTTTTTTTCTAAATATGAGGAAAGTCGCAAAGGTATTCCGTTTGTTAATGGTTTCATTGTTTTATTTTTTTTTTACTTAAATTTGATTTCCATCGAAATTAGCGTTCTTGTCCAATCCAATAAAATAATAATACTTTAAAAAAAAACTGCTGAGTTTATTTATCATACAACTTTACCTTTGACAGAAATTTAAAAAAAAAAATCATCATGTGTTCATCAGTGGTTTTCCGAACAGTCTTTCGTTTTAATTTGCCTTTGTCGACGTGGTATTAGTTATTGCTTTTGGATCGAAAAACCTTGAAGGAGAAGTTAGGAAAACTGTATTCTAAATTAGAAAATAACCCCAATATTACGTTTCTGACTATGATGTTGCATTGAACCCTTTTAAAACATACAGATTGAATGCTTAAATTCTTGAAAAAAAGTCACCAATCTTAATGATTGTGGAATAATTCCAAACAAAAACACTTAAAGTGCATATTTAATCAAGTCATCTATATATCAACCATTTCCGGTTTATGGACTGGTATTTTATGATAATTACGATCTATCGCAGGAAAAATTAGAGAAATTAATTTCATTTCAGAAAGGCATTGCGGGTCGCACACTAGAGTCTCGAGGGCCGCGGGTTGCTCACCCCTGACTTATAATAAAGTTCACAAACATAAGTTAATAATAATAATCAGCATTCAAGATAATAACTTCAACCCTAAATACAATTTCGAATTTCAGTCTAAGAAATTATTTCAGATTAATCAGACGTTAATTTTTCAATGCAGACTAAAAGCTATTTTCATTTTCCTCCACAGTTTCACTGAGATTGACATTCATTTTTTTAAGAGCTGGTTAAACTATCTTACTTGTCTAGGATTCATGCTTCAAGACCGGGTTATGAGAAAAGTTTTCGATTTCATATTCCTTTTTATTGATGTAGTATAAAAGAGTAAGCAATGAACTTTTTTCGAAATTTCAGGTGAATAAAATGTAGATCAAAATTTAAAAAAATCACAATGAACAATAGTTTTGGATACAATATCGTTTCCAAAACTCAGGTGAAAGTTCTCGAATTTCTGAGTCCTTTGTATTCCATATTTTTGGATTAGAAATCATTGAATGATTTTCCAGCTACAAGAGCTAAACGATTATAATAATAATCCATAAACTGCAACTTTAAAAAAGCAAGAATTTATTGAAAATTAAGCGTCTTGAGTAAATTTGAACATTTAAGAGCTGAATATTAGATCAGTAGTAAATTTTCTCAGATGAAAGATAAATATGTGAATTCTCCATTCAATTTCTTCATAGAAGTAGCAGTATGCTGTACCGACATCACGTGTTTGTTTTTTCGTCTCTGCGAATTTCACTTTCCAAAAAAAAATAATATTTTCATAATATTTTTTATTTTTTATTTGTAGGCATCATTTTGAATCAAATTTCAACATAATTGAAAAACAACAGCTTCAAATAAGAGCTTCATCTCATGTTTCGAATTGCCCTTCAAAGATTATTTAATCAAATTTTCTGAAACTTGATCTCTAAATAAGATTTCCACAATCTGGAATTTTTGCCCTGTTTTTATAAGCTTAATTGATTCTTTAATTATGCCAAAATGTTTGGGAGGGTTTTTTTTTGCAATCAGAAATCTTCTCATATCAAATTATGTTCCATCGGTTGATAAGTGTTTAAGCAGTACAACGACATCTATATGGAACTCCCTCCGTCCCTCCTCCTACAAGACAGAAGGGTTTGTAACATTCATAAAAACATATCTCGTACTCAAATATCATCCCATGTTAAATTTGATTCTATTTGCTTAGTACCGTAAACTGTGGTAACTTTGATCAACATGATTTTTTTGCAGATAATCATCATAAACTAAGTATGAAATTAAAATATCCGAAAACTTTTCACTTTGTTTGGAAGCCTATAAATTAAGTTACAAATAAGCTGAATTTGCTTTTTATTAGAAGATTTTTAGTGTTACTTAAAATGTAATTTTAAAATCTTAAAATATCTGGTTTTTAGAAGGCTCCCAAACAAACATCTCTCCTGATCAAATTTAAGCATTTAGGAGCAAATGGGTTGTTTAATGTAAAATTTCAACTTTTTTTTTGGTTTAAGTTTATTTCAAGGGTTATTTTTATGGTCATTTGATGATAATTTTTGGATGTTGAAAAAAAAAAAACAGTAATTTCCCATGAAAAAGCCCGTATAGAAAAAGGGCTAAAAAACCATATCAAATGGTCAAGTTTGAACAAAACAAGAACATGGGAACAGTGCGAGGACATAGGGAATTGCATGATGGTAAAATTTCATTTGTTTTGAAGCCAAAAAATAGTGAAAATTGTTTATAATTTTTGCCCCTAAATGTATGCAGCAAAATTGTTCATCTTTTGAGTATATTTGATTTTGAAAGAAAACGTTGAAAAATTCAATTGAGTCCAAACGAAAAAATACTGTTATCGATGTTTTGAGCCTTCTGTGCTTAATGGCATCAAAACAACAAACTTGAAGATGTTGAGATACGTAAAACCCATTGTGATCAAAGTTATCCCGAAACTCGAAATCTGGTTTCGTAACAAACATCTAATTATAACCACCAATGTCGTTTGAATTTACTGCAATCAATGATCATGTTCAATACT
The DNA here is from genome assembly GCF_029784155.1 of Uranotaenia lowii. Classification (NCBI taxonomy): domain Eukaryota; kingdom Metazoa; phylum Arthropoda; class Insecta; order Diptera; family Culicidae; genus Uranotaenia; species Uranotaenia lowii. The sequence goes on from NC_073692.1 coordinate 138,497,100, forward strand.
CCTCACCTCAGTAAGGGTTTTAAAGCTGTTAGGTATTACGTAAAAGCAACCCCTTCCAAAATATTCAAAAATGAATGAAAAAAGTGATCAAAGTTCCCCCAGTTTACGGTACTTCTCCAGTTGTACCAACAAAATTGTATTGGGGCCCTCTCCCCACTTCCTATGTATTCTCTGGAAGACGGTTGGTGTTTGAAATAGTAATAGAACCATTTCTCGAACCCAAATAATTTTATCATATTTTATTTGGTTCCATTTGTTAGATAAAAACTTGGTTTATGCCAAACAATTGTATGGGAGCTTCCCTCTTCCGTAAATTTATCCTCAATTGAAGGAGAAAGGAGTATCAAATAAGCATATAACCATATTTCGAATCCAAAAATCCTCGCATGCCAAATTTGGTTCCATTTGTTCGATTAGCTTTCGAACTATGCAGAAAATTGTAAAGAAAAACAGTGAGAGTTTAGAAAAAAAACATAAACTTGAGTGGAGAAAACCTGAAATGAAATCTTATGGAGGCAATTGTGTTTCGTAATAAGTTGGATAAGGGGGAAAAATTAAATAAATATCAGAAGCTATAGTAAATCAAGTTCTGAAGTATGTAGAAGTCCACAGGAAATACCGCCATAAATGGTAGAGGTCCCAGAAAGCATGAATCCAACATCATATTTGTATCTGCGTCATGCTTTGTTTGTTTTTGATGAGGTTCAGGTTCATTATTTCTGTTTTATCTATTACTTTACCTTGCTAAATTGAACGTTTAATAGTTTCAATCTATTAAATTATCATAAATCATTTCATAACATCATATGAGACGTTTGACAGGAAACTCCACGCTTCATTACTCCCCTAGATGCTGTATTTTTTGCGGTTTCTATCACATGGTTGGCCTGGCCATAGTTATAACTGCAATGGCATTTAATGCATAACAGATTCCACACTGAAAAGTAAAACAAAGGCCACAAATCTTTCATTTTCCAGTATGCTTTAAAGTTCTTGCCATATTGCTGTTGGAAGAAGGTTGAAGAACGCTTTATCCGGGCAATATCCAGAAAATTTGGTCAAAACCCAAGAATTTTTCGACTTAAACGAAGAGGGAAAACACTTGAAATATTCTTCATCTTATCGAAATACATCAGTTGATTTCTAATCGTTTAATAGGTTTTCAAAGCATCATTCAAGGTTATACATTTGGAAACATTTTTTTTTTGAAAAAATGGTTCGGGCTAAATTCGGACATTTTTCAACAAGTTTTGGGCAACCGGGCCGGACCGAAAACCTTTCCCAAATTTGGTATGAAATTTTCGATTAAGTCCGGATGAAACTGGACAACCTGACAAGCTAAGTTTATATGTATAAATTACTTGTGCTACCCAATTTGTAATATTTTTTTTAGAGAAAGGGCTTGTATACTCATGAAACAATACAGGAAAAATAAGAATTGCGTGAAATCAATAGAGGAGTTAAAATTTTTAACATTTTCAAACAGTTCATCGAATATTTCAATCTATGGAAACACCAAAACACTGAGCACTTAAAATGTAAAAACAGAATCTATGAAGAATTAATTTCTAACATTCAACTCTCAGTTTAATTTTCACCTTTTTTTTATTGAACAACGGGATTCCAACGCTTAACTTAATCAGATCAATATAGAATAAGTGGCCTGAGGATTTTTTTCAATTTTGCAATTACTCATTTACACTGATTCAAGCTAATTTTGGTAAGAAAATCGAACGACTGCTGATAAGATTTTAAGAGACGCAATATAATGATGATAAGTTACTTTTCTTGTTTGTTTTTCGAAATCCTCTAAGAAGTCTAAGAGTTTTCCAATAAACACTGGATTCTTTTTAACTTGATAGATGAATCCAACGAGAAAAACGAAAAATGTTGTATCGATACCATCATATATAAATCGTTATTCGGTTGCTCGAATCACTCAATAAAGGACATTGAAGTTCCAAGGATACCTCGTATGTCATTTTTACCCAAAGAACATATGTTCACGAAATTGTTCCATTTGACAGTTGTTCCAAATTTTCCGAAAAGTCTTAAACATAAAAGTCAATTGATCACTCAAGAATTTTTTGTAATAAAAATCGTAAAGTCCTTGAGGTCTCAATTTTAAGAGGACCATGCAAAAATTTGTTGAAAAACTTGTTTAAAAATAATCAGATGCCCTTGACTTGTAAATGCAAAATCTTCAATGTTGATTATTCACAATATTGGATAAAATTTGAAGTTAAGCCAATAAAAATAGTTGTTTAACTTGGTTCTTCGGATTATGATGAAATTTATTTTTTTAATGAATCGTATAAACGTGATTCAACTAGGGCACTGTAAAAAAACAAAACTAATAACTTGTTTCAGGGAAGATAAATTTTAATCATGACAAGTATTGTACATCAAATACGAAAAATTAATAAAAAGGCACTTTTAAAAATTATTGTTATTGTGAGTTTTGAATCTTGTTTCTATTGATTTAGTATCAATCCATGTCTCAAATCTTAAATTTAACAAATTGTACAGAATGGCAACCCTGGTCACGAAATAAAGGCGCATTTACGATTTTAATCGCTATGAATTTCAATTATGACATGCAATAATGCACTCGTGGGCGCGTGCTTTCCAATGCAATGTATGCCGCCTAAGAGCGGGGGGAAACTTTTCGCATATTACGAAATTCTGCTATGAGCTCATCACTCTTACACTCTTTTGCAGGAGATTATTTCATGTTTTTTTTGCTGCTCACACTCTGGTTGGGAACTCATGTTTGCATAATTTGGTCCTTAACTTTTGGGTCGACAGTCACTCTCTTATGTTTGATGTGAGAAAGATGCACAAACGACCTTTTTGAATGTCATAATTTTTTTTCTCCACTCTAACTGTATTTTTTTAATTTTTAATAACTTAAGGGCTATTGAAATGAAGAAAAAAAACACCAACTTGAACCGTGTGGCTATTTAACAAGATGGCTCAAGGTGAATTCGTTTTTTATGGAAGAAACATTATATTATGAAAATAATATAATCTGGAAACAAAATGTGAACAAACAGTTTTATTACAAAAAAAAACGACAGAAACTAACATAAACAACTATTAACACTTCTTTTCATTTAGGATATTGGTTGTCTGGACTAAATCTTCTGGAGGTGAAATACAAATTATAAAGATGTTTTCCTAACCATTTTTGATGAAAACTTCAGACGTTTCATACGACGTGATAGAAGCGTACATAAGATTTGTATTATTGTATTTCATTCTGGTTGGAAATATATTAGAAATGATCATTCATTGATATTCCATAACTCAATATGTTAAAAAGTATGCATCCATATTTTTTTCTTACCGAATCCAGGCCAGGCAAATCCGGGATATTTTTATCCAAAACCTGGCAAAATCCGGGCATTAAACTTAGAAATTTCAAACTCTAAACCCTGCAATATCCGAGCAAATCCGGCCAGAATTCCAAGATTTTTTTTAACAAAAAAGATGAAAAATATATGGGAGAGGCCACTTTTTTTCGTTGTTCCATAACTTCTTTATTATAAAAGATAAAATGAAAATAATAAATGGTAGGGCTTTCTACATTTTCAAGGTATCATAAGGTTTTTTTTTAAAATTTTTAATAAGTTATTTATCCCAAATTCTGACTGTTTGAAAAAAAGCAATATTTTTTGGATTTTGAAAAATGGTGGGGAATCGTGAGCCACCAAATCCAAATTGAACAAATAACATGCAAAGTTTATGAGTTGACCCAAAACTGTGATTTCCTAATTCATTTCGTTATTTTAATGCAATTTCAGAGGATGAAATAAAAAAAAGAGCTGTGTATGATCGCATAGATTCCAAAACTTGGCTCGCGAACGTTTTGGCAAATTTTTTTTATATAGGATGGACAAAACATTTTTCATAACTCTTCATTTGGCTTAAGAAAACTTTACAGATAGGTAAAACGTATTTTAAGTTCTGAATGTGTATAAAAACATAAAAATATAGGTGATTCAAGATGTGTGGCCACGATTCCCCACAAGCTATGATTTGCAAATTGGTTGCGTTTGTGTGACTTATTGATGTTTCATCAAAAATTCCTTTTTCACGTGAAAGATCATGACAAAACTAAGATCATAAGCGTATGAGCATATTTTTGTTATGAACTTTAGGTTCCCCATCGCTGAAATTAGCGGGTATTTTTTTAATTATGTAAGTAAATTTTTCTAACTTTTTTTTAGCTTGATAAATAAAAGAAGCATATGATGCGTATCAATGACTATCAAATTTTACTGTATAATTCCAAAAAGAAATGTTTGCAAGTTAATTTCAAACAAACAAGCTCAGAATGTTTTGAAGTATAACGCAAAAATCATAAATTATCTACTTAGTTTAAAATTAAGGTTTGGATTTTGCTAACACTTTTTATAAATAAAAAAATTCCGGGAATTTTCCTCGATATCCGGGCAACCCGGCCTGAACGAATTATTTCCATTATTTTTTTTAAACCAGGCAAACCCAGATTAAACCGGCCAATCAAGAATGCTGCTGTTAAAGTCAGAAATTCATTACTTGAGGGATTTTAGAATTCTGCATTGAACATTTCCAATCCAAAATAAGTTACAAATAAAGTAAAGAAAGTAAAAAGAAATCTCAGAATAATTTTATGACAGGGCTCTTTCTATCCCAAATTTTATAATCAATAGTTGAGATTTTGTTTCACGTAAAGTGTCTTACAATTTAATTTATCAACGGAGCAATTTTAAAGCATAAAATAATTGAGACAATAAGTCGAAAAAGCAACGCCCAGCAAATAATGAAATCAACCGGGTGCAATTTTTTAGGACGTACCCAATTAATTTCACGACGCAATACCTCGATGATTTGTTTTCCAATTTGTCAACAAGTAGCAAATCACCAGACGAGGCAGACGAAACACGGAGGGAAAAAGTCTTGCAACATTTAATAGCTGTAATGAAAGTTTTTTTCTCATTGAGAACCTTCAGATTGACTGTTTTGATTGATTGTCTTAGTGTATATTTTTGTTTCCTAAAAAATTCAAACAACCCGTATTTTTCGGTGTGTATAAGCGGCTCCTCGAGTGCATTCACCTTTCACACTGTTCTGGTTCGAGTCCGAGTGAAACGTGAACTGCAGCTGAGGTAAACGTTTCTGCATGATACGGGTTGTAAGAGAGCGTGTCGAAATTTGTTTTTTTTTCCTTTTCACGTTTCAGTTTGAAATTTTTACTAAAAATAAAAGAAGATTTCTTTTGAAATACTTGAATAATTTTTATTCCAAAAATAAAAATATTTTTTATCAACTTGATAAAATCTAGACTGCATTGATTATTATTTTTCAAATGATGAGTCAAATGATTAAAAGTCCTGCACATGATGAGTCAAATGTTTCGCCGTAGAAAATTTCATCACAGTTTGGATGTTTTGTCATTTTCTTTTCCTAACACCAATCAAGTTTGGTAAAGGCACATCGTTTTATTTTTTCGTTTGTTTCAATTTGAATAAAACGTTCTCACTCGACCGATGCCGATTAACGTAAACAGCTCGAATGCATTCTGACACTTTCCCTGAATCAATTGACAAATTTGCCCGTTATCAGTGTTATTGCATTCGTATAAAATTTGATTATCGCAAAGTGAGTCTTGTAAGAAATCAAACCGATTCAATGCTGATTTTGAACATGGTCATTCTTGTTTGAAAATTATCAGTCGTTAAGGCACACGTGCCATTTTTTTTTCAAGAATGGAAAGGGGGGATGAACGATGATGGGGTTAACAAAAGGGTGAAAATGTTAGCGTTAGCGCTACTTTTTCGGGGTGTGAAAATGTCGCCTTTTGGTGGTGATTGGATTTTTTCTTTCTGTTCTTGAGTCGCCATTTACGAGAAGTTGCTTGCCAGAACGAGAAATTTTTGTCAGTCTCGCTTTCTCATGCTCCGTCAGCCAAGTGATAAGCGTGCAGTTTTTGTTGCTGGTGTCGTACCAAATATAGTAACAGGGCATTGAACTTGAAGGTGTGATTTGATTTTTAGGAAGGAACTAGATTGTTTGGTGGATCGATGATATAAGCTGAATTGTTTCAATAAATTTTTTTTAAAAATTCACCTGTTTGGAGTTTTAGGTAATTTAGGTAGATTTATTCAATATATCCTGTATGAAATGATTTGGCTTTTGATAGTCACAGCCAAGGCTGCTGAAAAAAAACTGTGTTTTGGCGAAAAACAAAAATAACTTTCTGTGATTTTAATCAAAAATTTAATGACGGTTTTCTGTGACGAATTAATTTTAAATTTCATTGCTAAGTCATGAAAAATTTGATCTTCTTATATTTTACCTGAGAAATATCAATTAACCTTACTAACCTTATCATATTTATTCAGCTCAGACTAAGAAATCCGAAATTTTCCCTCTTAAATATAAATTTTAGAGACACGTATAAAATTAAAAAAAAACAGTAAAATTTAATAAAATTACCAGAATTCTGTGTTCTATGACACAGATTTTGTAATGAAAATTTGCTCAAACTTCTGTGAAATGGAAGATTGTTCTGTGATTTTGGCAACCTTGGTCACAGCACTTAATTTGAAACGGTCGACCACAAAAACAAAAGCACACAAACATAGAATTTCAGTGAAACTTTGTGTTTTTTTAAGAGAGCTTCTTTCCTTAACTGAAAGCGAACAACTTTCGTTGTTATGATGGATAGCATCTTACACATGCTAAAACCACCAGACCACAGACACGGTACTAGTATGCCGTGACCGGGATTCGATCTCATGAACCTTAGCGTAAATGACTAGAACTCTAGCCACTACGCTAAAGCCGCTACATATTGTTCATTTGTCGATGCAAAACATTTGTTTTTTTTTTATAGGTGATTTCCAATAATTTCAAATTGAATTTGAATACATTTGCATCTCTCATTATTTGAATAACTTTTGTTTTCTTTATGTATAAAAATATATTAAATTAAAACAAAGTTTCAAAAAGGTCACTGCTTCTGTTACTGCATTTCAAATGTTACTTTCATCTTAACACTTGGAAGAAATCTTATAAAAAAATCTCAATTTTCTGCTAACATAACGCGAGATTTTTTAAAGGTGTTTATTTATAATTATGGATAATTTTCGCTCAACTTTTAATTTTATGATGTTTTTTCATGAAAATTATTTTGACAGTTGGTTGAATCCAGCGAAAGAAAGAAAATTTACAAAATACAACTCTTCACATTTTCAAAAAATAAGTTGTTGCAAATTTGGGACTTAATGAAACGAAGGTTAATTGTTTCTGAAAGCTTATAAAGTGACAAAAATAGAAATTTATGTTCTCATAAACCTTTCAAATGTAGGTTTAATTGTTTGCAATTGATTTCAATTACTATTATAATAGGATCAAAAATCGAAATCTGAGCAGGTTTATTTAAACTACAATTAAAACATCGATTTAATGGTAGGATCAGTTCAACGATCTACAAATAGAGAACTTTTTTCTACAAAATAAATTAGGTCATATGTCATATTTTTCATAATGACTGCTTGGACGGCATATAATTCTAAAAAAAAGTGTTTTTTTTTCCTAAAAGTAGGAACATATATAAATTCGGCATTTGATTTCAAAATTTTCGACCAAAAATCCGGCAAACTTATTCAAAACCCATAAATTTCCTTACCAAAATAAAAAAAAAATTCAAAAAACAATTTTTTCATCAACATTTATCAGCAGGTTTTAAATCGTGTTTTAGACTTCCCAAAAATCTCCTGTGATTATTTTTCATAAATCTTGCTAAAAAAAATTGTTTTTGACGCATAAATACTACTAACTATTGAACCGATTAGCGTAAAACTTGGCAGTTGAGGGCATTGGAAGCCTGGAAAGGTTCCTATCATAGTTTGAAACCCCTTCTCCTCACTAGTTCTCCCATGGAAATTTTGACACAACTCAAGAACCCATCAAGCAAATGGAATCAAATTTGGTATAGGATTGTATTTACATACAAGAAATGTTGCTTTGACTTTTTGAGACCCCATCTTCCTTACAATTGGAGGTTATGAATGGGGGAGGGGAAATTTCATACGTTTTTTTTCGCAACTCGAACACTTTTCAAGTGAATGGAACCAAATTTGACATGGAGAGATATTTGGGTACGTAAAATGTTTCTAAGATGATTAAGCACCCCTCTCTTCTTGCAAAGGGCTATTTTTTATTGTAAAACCCGAGAACTAATCAAGAAAATGGAACCGAGTTTGGCAGGTGAAGCCATTTGGGTATCAAAACTGTTTCCATGATTATTTGGTACCCCTCGTTCATTCCAGGGAGGAAATAGAAAGGTAGGAGGGATGCTTTTATACAATTTTTTGAATACATATTTAACTCGAGAACAAATATAAGGGATTGTAAAATATTTCTATGTTCATTTGACACCCATCCTCTTCTCAGTGGGGAGACAGGAATGAAGAAGGGAAGCTTCCATTTTTACGTAACTTGGACGCTTATCAAGTAAATGGAACGAGATTGGATATGGGGAGGTATTTGGGTACGTAAAATGTTTCTTATATGATTAAGCACCCCTCTCTTCTTCTAATAGGGAGAAAAAAAGAAATTTTCTGCAAAACAAGAAACCTAATCAAGAAAATTAAACTCAGTTCAGCAGGTGATGACATTTGGGTACCAAAAATGTTTGCATGGTTATTTAGTACCCCCTCCCCTCTCCTCTTAATTCCAAGAGGAAAAAGAAAGTAAGGGGGGGGGGGGGGGGTAACTTGAGACCTAATAATTGAGAACGTAAAATGTTTTTATGATTATTTGGCAACCACCTTCCTTTTAGTGAGGAGACAGGAAGGGTGGAGGGGATCTCTCATGAGAATTTTGGCCCAACTCGAGAACCACCCAAGCAAATGGAACCAAACTTGGCATGGGGAAGCATTTGAATAGAAGGAGGAGGATAATAAGCGAGACGGGCCAAGGATTGAAAAACTCATTCATACGAGCGACGGAACCTGCATCGCTCCGATTTTTGCTCATAAAAATGTCGTGGAACGCGAATGAGGTGTGAACGAGAATCTCCTGTTCTCACGAATCAATCCCGACCAAAACGAAAACACGAACAAGGTTCCTGATTCCTTTTTATTTTGCTTCCCTCTTTGCACACAAAGTTGAGCATCAACCCGAGGATTGCGTAGCAGCGAGCTGGTTCGTGAAAATTTTTACCAACCCGCTCATGATCCGTGTTAGTAATGATATTATTTCTTCCCGTGGAAAAATCTTCGTCCCTTTGCGAAGCTTGAGCTTAAAAAAACACTAACAGCAACAATACTGACGCCAAGCCGTGTTGGCTTTCAACAGCGTTGGCCAACAGGAATTGAAAAAAAAGAAGAACAGTGTGCATACGGTCGGTAGAGTCAATCCATGTTAGTGATGTTATTATTCTTTTCAGGCAAATATGCCGAGCCAAAAGAATACATTTCCTTCATGCTAGTGGTGTTATTATTGCTTCCTACGGAAGAATGTGCGTAACTTTTTGAAGCTACAAGCTTGAGGGAACATCAATAACATCAACAGCAACAGTGTACACTTGTGTAGGGCAAGCCAATCTTCAAACGATCGGTGCCCGGATGGTACGGTACGGAGCCGAAAGATTCCTTTTTCTTTTTCTTTTGAACTGACGTACTTACTCCTCTAAACAAACAGCAAGCTTGGTATCTAAATTTTCACGAAGCAAATACGGGTCTCTCGTGATCCCGTTGCTCAGACTCGCTCATGAATATTTTGTAAAGCGAGCAACAAAGAAACTGCCATCGTAGAATCGTTTGTGTTGCTATTCGTGATTGTATTGAGCACAAACGAATTGCGAGCCGGCGGCGAAGCATTCTCATGTGCGTTTCGATGAGTGAGCGATTTTTATAGTCCTTGAGACGGGCTTCGGGCTTCAAATGAAACGAAATTTGGAATAGAAGGGTTTTTGAGTACAAAAAGTGTTACTACAATTTTTGGCATCCCCCCTCTACCTCCTTTTTGTTAGAACATGCAAAGGGGAGAGAAGGGCTCCCATACATTTTTTTCATAGCTCGAGAACAAATCGGGCAAATGGAAACAAATTCGGCATGGGAATGTATTTGGGTACAAAAGATGTATTTATGATTATTCAAGACCCTTTTTCTCTTTTCCAATAGGAAGAAGGAGAAGGATGGGCTCTCATACATATTTTGCCATAACTCGAGAACTCATAAGGCAAATAAAACTCTTTTTTGGTATTATTTAAGGCCCCACCTCCTTACAATCGAGAAGTTACATAAATCTATTTGTTGTGTAGCTTCAGAACTAATCATACAAATTTTGTTGCGAAGCTCAAAAATTTATCAAGAAAGAGAAAGCAAATTTGCCATGGAAGTGTATTTTAAAATACGAGAAATGCTTCTAAGAATGTTCTAAACTAAGGTTATCAGATTGCCCGGTTTTATCCGGGTTTGCCAGGATATTTAATACAAAATTTGGAAACAGTCTGGCCCAGCCCAGTTGCCCGGATTTATTCACTTATTTGTGGCAAATCAAAAAGGAAAAAAAGCAAATTGGGTAGACATTTTTTTTATGTATGCCTGCCTAATGAAATTTTTCGAGTAAGTTTTATAAAAATAATCATAAAAGGTTTTTCATAAGCGTTTAGCCTTTTTCAATTTTTTTTTATTTTTGTAGAGTGATTTTTGGGTTTTGACAAAATTTGCCCGGATATTGCCCAGGTTTTGGTCGTCAATTTTGAAATCAAATGCCCGGATTTTGTCAGGTTTTTATATAAAAATGCTTGGATTTACCCGGCCCGGATACGTGTTGAAAAAATTCTGGCAACCTTATTCTAGACTCCTCTCTTTTTCCAAGAGATGGACGGAAAGGAGGCTCTCATACGAGGTTGTAGGAAAAAAAATTATTTAATGCTTAAGCACCTCACCTTTCTTCCAGTGAGGAGACGTAATAGAGTTTTTTTTGCATAGAAGAATTTCAAAACAATGCACAGTACTCAAAAGTAAAAAAAATGTGATCGTTACTCAAAACTCTTTTGTTTTCCATTTTATCTTTTAGGTGTCTTCGGAGAAGTTTTACAGTAATATAGGTAATATTGTATTGATATTTTTGAATAATCCCTCTATAAGTGAGATAAGAAAATCTAATTTCTTAACCGTTGGTTTTATCTTTTTGCAGTCTTCGACATACTTGATGTATCTCACATGGACACAAGTGGATACAAACAATTATAAAAAGTTTTATAGACCAAATCTTCATGATTATACTGCATATAGTGCAAGCTGCTGAAAATTGCATTTTCTCAATATAACTCTAAAAGCTTACATTTTAGATGTTTATTACATTCTACAAAAAAAATGTATTTTGTTTATTTTAACAACTTTTCAGAATGTTTTAAAAATTAATAAAATATCAGAAAAAAATATGATGAAAAAACTGAATTTCAGAGGTTATTTTCGTATTTTATACTGTGTTTCGGAAGATCAATAGTTTAGAATCTTGACGTCAAAGACGAAGTTTCATTAAACTGTATTTCAAACTATTTTGTCGAAGACTGCAAAGAGATTTAACCAACGGTTATGAAGTCTCACTTTTAGGGAGATTAATCAAAAATATCATTACTATTTCTGATACAACTTATTTTACTGTAAAACTTCTTCGAAGATACCTAGAAGATGAAATGTAAAACAAAAAAGTTATCAGCAATGATTAAGTTTATCACAATGATAGAGAAATAAATCTTAGATCAGGTTTTGAAAACGAGAAAAACTATCATTTCAGAACGTTGGAATTATTGATTTTCGTAAAACAACTTCAAACTCAAATTGCAGTACTTATTAAGTTAAAATTAAATTTTAAATAATGTTCAAATAAATTAACAGTTTATTTAAACTTTCATTGAATCAAAGCAATCGAAAGATTCCTTTTAATTCAACCACGGTAAATGGAAAGTTCATATACCAGTATTTCGATAGCAACTTACTACCTTCTTCAGTGAACGTTTTCGATTCAATCGAAATCGTTCACTGAAGAAGGTAGTAAGTTGCTATCAAAATACTGGTATATGAACTTTTCATTTACCGTGGTTGAATTAAAAGGAATCTTTCGATTGCTTTGATTCAGTTGAATCATTCAACCAAGTAGGCTCATACCACAACAGAGTAAACTTTCATTAATTTCCTGGAAGGTAGCAAAGCACATCAGGTCTGCTAGTAAGGTTTAAAAATATGTTTTATGTTGTTTAAACTTCATAACAAAACCAAGATGTTGAATGATTTTTTTTTATCGATCCGTGACATTAGTTAAAACTTAACGTAGCTTAAAAGGAGAATCTTGAAGTATATTAACGTTTGCTGAGAACAGGTTGTAAAAAATGTGCAAACTTTTCAAAGATGTACCAAGTATGGGTTTCGTTACGTATTGTTTTTGCTTATGAATTTTTTGCGACATAATTTCAACAATTGAAATGTTTGAAGTGAGCATACCATAGTTAAATGACACAACAATGTAAAATGAAATTTCAACAAATTGAATTTTTAGAGTGTGATTATAGGATAGTTAAAAAACATAACAACGCTAAATGTTATTTTTCCAAACTTTGATCATCATTTCCACGAATGAATGTACTCCTCAAGAAGCAAAATTATGGTGATATACAAATCTCAGCATAGCTTTTCTTCAGTTCACTTGAAGTACGTAAAATGTAGGTTTTCAAGAAAATAACAGATGGAATTTTAAAAAAAAAAGTTGGTTGCTTGAATTGATTAATTGAGGTACAATTATTAAAAACCATGTAGATATCTATTTTTATGAATGTAAGAAACATTAAATGCAATTTCGAAATACTTTCAAAACAATTGACAAGAATCTCAAGAATCTGCAGTTTTCAATGAGAATTGATTATTTTGATGAAGCTTTGTCGTATGCGTACTAAAAAAATTTTTTTGTTATAAAACAACAGTATATTTTCAAAGGTTTTTTTTTTCTGAAAGCCCATGAATTGTTGCTATTAAAACTGTTCTGATTGAGACATTGCAACTTTGGAATTGAAATTCTAGTAATTTCAACAGAACTCATCAGGTTGAAAGTTTTGAAGAGGAATCACGATCTTTGGAGAAGTAGTTACATTGAAAAATTGAAAACTTTCATTCTTAAAGTTAAGAATCCTTACATATAATATTCGAATTCACTTCAAGTAATTGATTTCTTACCAACAACTCTTTAATAAACCCATCGAATTGAACCAAATTTATTGACTCATCTGTCATAACATGAAATGTGTGTGCGAACCTCCTCGGCAACTGTTTCAGATTAGCACTTCCAAACGGAAGCTGTTCGTTGAACCACCACCAATATATGATATCAGTAAAAGCATTTCCAGATTAAAAATCCATTGGAAAACGAACGTTTGGACGAAACGTTGAAAAAAAAAAAACAACCATCAATTCAAATCTAAACGACTATTCATTCATCGATGTTTGCTCTCCAAGATCGTGATTTCATGCCGTTTCGCTGGTTTCGCAATTTTGCATCCGAATGCATTCAACTCGAATGTGATACGAACGAGTGGTGGCTTTTTTTTCAACTTTTCCAGTTTTTTGCTTAAACCCATTCAGCTGGACATCTGCATCATTGCAGCAACATATTTTCTTTTCTATTCATCTAGGTTTTTTTTTCTTCAGTGCCCTAGGGATGATGTAATGGATGGCCGATAGAACGCTCAGATGAGGTTACATCCATATATCGATCTAATCGGAGGGGAGCAAAGCCCTTCGGAAACTAGCTAACTATCTCTGTCGGAAGGTACGTGTTTTGTTTTCGTTTTCGCGCCGCATTTTATCTTCAGCTAACTGGAACTGGACTAACACACAGCTAAAAGCGGAACGTGACAATGCAAAGCGTTAAGGATTTTCAACGGGATTGATAACCGGGCCCGGTAACGAATCGATAAGATGCCAATGCAATGGCCCCGGAGGTCATTCACCGAGCCGATGCAATCTGTTGAGCCGTGACCTGGTGGGGTTGAGCATTCGGAACTAAGTTTATGCACTTTTGTAGGAGGTTTGTTTTGAAGTTTCGTCGAGTCAAAACAAATTTTAAAAAATGAACATACTACTCAAGTAATCTGATACGCAAAGATGCTAGAATAGAAGCATTCCATTATTTTGCTTTTTCTCTCTTCAACCTTGTAGGGAACTCTGTACTTACTATTAAAGTCCAAACAGACGGTTGACTAGAATTTTGGTCCTTTATGTTCCTTTAAAAAAATTATGAGTTTATTTACTTTCCTTTGTAGCTTTATTCAGCTTGAAATTAGCGTATCAAACTCGCAATACGAAGGGTTTTGGATCGAATCTCCAAAAAAGTTGCTTTTCAAGCAACTGAAGATAAGTTTTATAATTTTTGAGCTTCTCAACACAATCAAAAGAAAAGCATTATAGATATGAGAATTCAGCAAAAGAAGTAAAAGCACAAAGAACAAACGTACGAGCTAGCCCACGAAACTTGTGTAAAAATTCCAACGAGCTTTTTGAACCAATATTTGTTTTTTGGATGGGTCACCAGATGTCTCCAAATATAGCGAAGAGAACTGTCAAAACAAAACTGATAACAAATAGCAAAGTTTCAATACGTTTTGAGCAAGACGTACGAGCTACTTGGCATATTTCAAGAAAAAAATTTCGTGACACATCCGTCATGTTGCATACTAAAAAATCCCTCAAACTTATACGCAATTTCCATCAAACTTACTAGAAACACTAAACTTTGACCAATAGGATGCAAAAGTGATACTTGGAAGTAAACCGTTTTGCGATGCGTAGCATCAGAACTGCTGATCGTCAGAAATGTTTCTATTTGACTGGATGAAGCCGATGCGTCTTCTGACTTCGATCACTGAACAAAAAGTGCAAAAACTTATTCCAAATCCGGTTTTTAATTTGACTGCCATAGTTGTGTCAAAATGAAGAAATTGAAGTTTGTCTCAGCAATAAATTAAAGCCGTTTTTTCACTAAGGGAATGGTTTATTTATTTGTGAATTCGTATACAATTACGCCTTTTCAAAAACTGGAAACTGAAAAGTTGATTTTTAACTTTAACACGGCGCAATAGATGGCACTATTTCAAGTAAATTTTTAACAATTTTTTTATGATAGCATTTGATATTTTGAACACTTTTCTGTCGATTTTCATTCTATCTTGTACGTCTGTTCTCTGTGGTAAAAGTTCTAGAAATTTGAATTTTGGTTTGAGTCTCACTGAAACGCGAAAAAGTTTTCTTTTCAACATAATTGTAAGACTTGAATGTATCAACAAGAACTCAAATTTTCAGCTGTATAGTAAGCTGTAGTCATTTTCGAAAAAAACTAGTTACTTGGGTTATACATAAGAAGTTCCAATTTTAGTCATACATACTGCACTGCCGGCCAAAAGTTTGGAATCATCCCCTCAAAAACATGAAAATTTTAACCAAACTTCAAATTCAAGCCCGATCATCTCAGGTTGGGGTAGACCAAAATTTGAGTTGCATTCGAATCCTTTTTTCATATTCATTAAAATACATTTGTTTGATTTTGTGCGAAAATTTCGCAGTGTACTTGAAATTTATAAAATAGCTACTTAAGTCATCGTCCAAAAGTTTGGGACCACCCCATAGTATGGTGTAACGGCCAAAAGTTTGGGATAAGTCATCAAACACATGCACTTTTATTTCAAGCATATCTCTGTTATCAAACAACTTATTATGAAATATTTTTGAAGACTAACTTCTTAAGAACTTAAGCTAAAGTTTCATCATTTTCTGATGATTTTGACCAAATAGCCCGACCGCTAAAAAGATATGCAAATTTGTTTTTTCATAGTTGTCTTACAAGTTATTGCAGGTTGGATTGGCCTATTTGAAAACTTATTAGCTTATTAGCGCCCCAAAATACGCACTCTTTTCAGATCATTTTTTTTATTTTCATAACAAATTTACATTTTTATCTTTTCTTAAAATTGAAACATGATAAAAACCTTATAGATAAACTTGTTAATCGACTCACAATTGCAGATATTTTTCAATCGATCCCTTTTTGTTTTTAATTTTGAATGAATTCCGAATAAGTTATAACTAGCTGTAATTTAGAACATTTGGTTGCTTCGTAACTTCCGCGATTTGAGAGCTAATAGTGAATCTACCTAAGTCTCTTTTAGCCTCTGATTGAAAAAGAAACAGCAGTAAAACTACGTTAATTTTTTTTTTCTTTATTTGGTTATGACCGAAGAAGTTTATAAAAACTGTTGACGGTTCCTAGACAGTGTTACAGCTCCAGGGTTGTGTGTACTTATGTAATATGTACTTAAATTTAAAACACTTTCGTTGCTGCCGTTAGGGAAACAGTAAGGATAGGAAGAAAGGAATGGAGATTAAGGATGGATTTTGGAGGTGGAAAGGAGATAGGATGAATTTTGGAAAGGGTACTTAAAAATTTCCCACACCAGGTTGCACACGGTTACGAAGACCATTTCCTGTCTTCTCCTCCCAAGAGCCCATAGATTAGACAAGATTTACCGCGCTTGTCACGCGTTACTTTTGTTGATGTTTCGTTTCTTGGGAGGTCCGTGCAGTTTAATTTTAGAGGTTTGGTTTAAGAAGCACAGTAAGATCACACTCCTCCACTAGTCATACTATCTTTGTACGGTATGGTTTCGTAAGAGCGGATGGACCCTACTGTGCTGAGTTTCGTTAATATGATGATTGTTTCGAGATAAATCCAAAAATAATTTGATTTTTGTTTTGAATGTAGTAAATCTTGGTATGTTTTTTAATTCACTAGGCAGAGAGTTGAAAATGTTGATTCCTCTGTTTACAACACTGTTTTGTGCAAAAGAAGTTCGTGATCTTCTAGTAAATAGATTGACATGTGCCGAACTCCTTGTATTATGTGCATGAAATTCTGATGATAGAGGTATATTCAATTGATGTTTAACCAAATTGTTTAAAACTTTGTAGATTTAAAGGCAAAATTCTAATTTATTGAGCATATCAAAAGATAACACTTTGGAATTGTAGAGTGATTCAGTCGGATGCATTATGGGAAGATTTCTTATAATTTTTATGGCTTTGTTCTGTAAGATGCGTATTGGTTGTAGATTGATACTGGCACTACTGCCCCAAATGCAATTCATGTATGTTATGTGGGAATGAATATATGCAAAGTATATCTTCCAGGCTGTACTTTCAGAAATAAGTTTTCATACTATCTGTACCGATTTATCTTAACATATACTTCTTTTCATTTTTTTTTCTTTCATCATCTTCAATACCCTTTCATGAAAGTCAAAACCCCAAGAATTACAACTTTACAAGATAAAATTAAAGGAGTAAAATAGTGCATTTTATTTATTTTTAATTAATTATATGCAAACCTGTAGCTTATAACGATACTTTTTTTGTGAAAGATATGCATTTTTAATTAAACAATGCAAATAGAGCACCACGTTGACTAAATACTTCTTTACTTAAGAACTTAAAAGAGTAATTAAATTAAATGTAAGTTCTTTTCTGGTTTTTTTTTTTGTTTTAACTAGAAACTGAAAAGACCTCTTCAACACCATTCTGCAAAACCGTTGTCCAAAAGTATTTACTTACATTTTTGGCTGAGTAGAATGCAATGAACATCAATGAAGGTGAATAACTGTTCCTATGCCTCACACTCACTCTAAAAGGTAGATCAAAAATGAAAATTTATTTTAGGGAAAATTCAAAAAGTAGAATAATTTTATATACTCACTGAAATATTTAAATTGGTGAGGATTTTTACGAAATGTTCAAATTTGTGGTTTTTTTTTACGAAATGTTCCGTCAGATTAAAAAACATCCATAGGAAGTTTGCGGTGAGTGAGAAGCTGATTTTCGACCAAATTCTGCAGATTTTCTAGGAAAGCTTCAAACTAAGCAATGACTGACTTAGATGTACATTCCAACATTATGAGAATAAAGAAGTTATCTGAACCAACAGGTTAAAATATCACGCAATATTATATTTGAAATTTACCGATCAAAATGCCCTCATCAAATTTTTAACAAATCGTCCTCTCAAGGTGCTGTTCAGTAAAATGTAAAAAAACTCGTGATCTTATATATAAAAATGATAGCGCCCCTATTGTGATAACATCACGTATGAACGGGCGGTCGGAATGAAGTGAAACTTGGTATCCGAGGGTTTTTGGGGCCAGAGATGGTTTGTATAATAGTTTCAAGAATCTCACTACTTATAGAAGGGGGGCTCCCATACAAAATCAAATTGAAACGGGACATAATTTGAACAATTTAAATGCGATTTTTATAAAAATTGGTTCACAAGATCGAAAAGACACAAGAAGTAGATTCATTATGCAGACTGCAATTGCTCGCTTTTAAAACGTGGGGCTCCCTTAAAAAAATGTGAAAAAATTTGAAAAAAAATATACAACCCATACAATTCACATGGGATATTCAAGAAATTGTGTACACATGCAGGTTTTGATGTGGAAAAACAATCTATTTTACTAAATAACACATCCTACCTTTAAAACCAGAGGCTCCCATACAAAATCAACGTGAGTTATAACATAACTTAAACAATTGCCCAGCGATTTTGCTTAAACGAGTCAGGCAGCCATGTTTTGACAGTAAATTATGATTTATTGTAATAAATAACGCTTTCTCCATAACCCCCCCCCCCCATTTTTGAAATAAAGGTGAGAGGAGGGGAGAGAATCTATATAAAATATATAGATATATATAAAAAGGGAGGCGTTTTCTTTGTAACAACATCACGTATGAATGGTCGGTCGGAATGAAGTGAAATTTGGTATTCGAGGGTTTTTTGGGTCAGAGATGGTTTGTATAATAGTTTCAAGAATCTCACTTTTTATGGAAGGTGGTCCCA
This sequence comes from Uranotaenia lowii, assembly GCF_029784155.1. Classification (NCBI taxonomy): domain Eukaryota; kingdom Metazoa; phylum Arthropoda; class Insecta; order Diptera; family Culicidae; genus Uranotaenia; species Uranotaenia lowii. Next base: position 138,516,036 of record NC_073692.1, read on the forward strand.
ATACAAATTCAACTTTATTTGTTACGATTTCCAAAAGATTCGATTCGCGAGCACGATAAAGTTAAGTGAAGTGTAGATGAAATCAAACATTTATTACGATTACATAAAATGGTAAAACGAAGTTTACCGGGTCAGCTAGTTTACTATAGATATGAGAGTGCAAAGTCGAATCGGTTCAATAAACATCTCGTCATCAGAAGCGGAAATTTTTTGTTGAAACTAGCACAGTTCAAAATATACTTCCATAGGAAAATGTACAAATTTATTTTGTTTGTGTTGATAAACTTGAAAACGATACAATTTCTGCTTATGTCTAATATAATAACAGAATTAATTTATTTACGCTGTGAGCATTGTGTCGTTTTCGAGTCATTTTTATCCAATGTTTTGTAGCATGATTAGCCTACACTGGGGCGTTTAATATTTAATATTTGAAATCATAGCTTCGAGAAGCGTTTGTTAAAATTAAAATTTTTACTATTTAACATATAAATAATAGAAAAAAATACGAAGAACATGTGGCAATGAACTCGGCTTTTCAACGTACGTATTCCGTATATTAGATCATTTCTCTTTGCAGGAGCACACTTTCCCGAAATACTCGACTTTTCGAGGTTTAAAAAAAACTTGAATATAAGGGCGATTCATTATGTCTAAGCATACTTTCATACAATCCTGGTCAATCTGGATACTTTAAAATGTGTGCATCGAGAGCTCCAGTTCTCATAATTTTCGTGAGAATGAAAAACATTTCCCCGGAAAAGCGCAAAGTATTGTTCACAAATGCTGTACAGCCCCCAATATTTTGCTGAATCAAATGGATGAAGTAAGCATTGGAGCGGTCCGAGCTGCGTTACGGAAGTACATATGGAGAATTCTAGGCAAAAAACCAACTAACCGGAAAGCCATGCGTACTTATAGCAGTGAGAAGACTGCATCAGTTCAGGATATGGCCAAAAAAGGTGGGATCCTTTTTCAGCATCGTTTATCGTTGAGGTATTATTGGGTCTAAAGACATATAAGAAGCAGAAGAAGCCGAAGCGATGTCAAAAACAAGCTGCTTCCATCAAACTAAAATATGTGAAGCCTGCAGATTCTCTCGAAAATATCTCAAAAAGGCTGGGAAAAGTGGTTAAAATCATTGTAAATCAGTCTGTGCTGAAACTACAATTGACTGGAACGTAATTTTGTATTGAATCCCAGAATAGAAGACTATGAAGAGCATAAAAGTGAAATAAATGTGGGAACTGTGTTAAAACTGTTCATTTTAAAACTTACTTAGACATAATGCAACACCCTACAGTAAAAAAAAATCGTTTAAGCACAACAGTTTCGTCTGCAAAATTTTGGGATGTCTTCCGCCCAAAACTTGGAATTCAATAAAAGATTTTTGTTAGCGAATGATTTTGTTTTGGACCTGTTTTCAAATGTTTGGAACGCAATTTCTTTTGGAAATTTTGAGCGACTTTATCGGTGAGTACTATAGATATACGGTTAGACCATAGGAAGAAAGTTACTAAAGTGTTGAAATGACCGAAGAACTTCTTTTTTCCAATAGAAGCTTGACTACATTCTGAAATTTTTGTCTCTCTCCAAATTTCAGTATGTGGTAAAACTTCTATTGAAAAAAAATCGCTCTTTTCAACACTTAAGTAACTTTCTCCTTATGGTCTATCCGTCTTTCACTTCAAATCTTTAATAAAATCTGGAATAGGTGAATAAATATTGTTAGAAGTTTCACATAAATTATATCATTCAAGACTTTACTTCCTTTTATAGGTTTTAATAGATAAATTAAGAAAATTAAAGATGATTTGTGCGTTGGAACAATACATAAAATATGGTTGTTGCCTTTCTTGATAATTTTAAATTTATGATTTTCAATGTGAAAAATCATACCAAAATTTATTTTTATAACCACCTGTACTAGAACAGAACAAGTGATTACGAATAACGAGAAAAATTATCGAACGAAGCGTTTTTCATGTTTGATGTTTTAATATTTTTAAAATTCTAAATATTGGCCAATATTTTTGCATTGAATTTGTTATTGAAAATATTTTAAATGTTTTTAAACTGCTTGAAATATTGTTAGAGCCAACACAGCTCTAATTAGATAACCTTAAGTAACTTTAAGTTTAGTGGTAATGTAACTTATTAAAACAGTTGATTAAAATTCGAACTAGTTCTCAAATCAAAATTATTCATTGACTTAAAACTCCACTCCAAGTCCTTCTTTTTATTTATTTTCAGGATGATTAATCAATATTTAAAAATTTATTTTGAACATTAGACGTCTTTTCAAATTTGAATGATTGAGAAGACTAGAATAAAAATGATGTTTTGATTTAGTCACTTCTATATTGAACAACAACTTCTTTGTTATCTAATATATGGTTAAAAAAATCCTACAACCTCTCCAGCAATATATTAATGAGATTCTGTTAAGTTGAAGTTAACACTTGAAAGTCCAACGAATTTTTCACTTTTGGAAGGCCAAAGATCTGTTAATTTGCAAAACATGGTAGACATTACTTAAAGTTGAAAATTGAAAACTTCAAATCATATGATACCGTGTATAGTATACGGCAATATTCTTTATTCAAGCGAATATACAATAGGCAATGCATTGTAACGCTGACAACGAAAAAAAAATATCCAAAGGTTTTCAGTCTTTTGACCTCATTCGCTTATTCGACTTGTTCAAATTTGTCATCTTATTTTCATTAAAAAAAGAAAAATTAGGAAGCAAATATAAAATTTATTTTAGTGTGCCCATGATAGTTTGAGACGAACGAGGATAAAGTAGAGATAAGCTATCAAAAAAAAAGTTGCCTATACATTTCGTAGATAAAATGAAGACCCAGACAGTTAAAAGTTTCAGCTGATTGAATTTGGAGGGTCGACTTTCTCCGACGTCGGGTTAATAAGCTTCTAGTGAAGGATAGCTTTGAAAATAAATATTGCAAATGAATGTTATATTTTAATATTTTTTTCAAATTTAAATTGAATTTTTTGATTTTTTAAATTTTCCTTCCAAGTTTCTTATTTTAAAATTAAATCTTAAAATTTGATTCAAATAGAACGAGATAAGAATAAAAATATATTGAAAAACGAATAAAATCAATACTTCTGAACATATTTGAGTAAAACGTTGTATTCAATTTGAACTATTACTTCTTTTAGATTTTAATCACCAAGAAAATATTAAACACCAATCTTCGAAAGCAAATAGGAAAAGCACATCTTTACTGAATAATTTACTAAGAAACAAGTCGACAACATCGACCGTTCAACTGGCACTGTTACCTACACCTGAATAGGTACACCCAAAAACCCACACGGTGAGAAAGCGTGGTACCTGATTAATCACTTGGATTAATTTTTGATCAACCTTAAGCTACTGGTTGGTGTTACAAATTTATCTACACGTGAACATCGTGAACCCAAACGAGGCGACAATTCTCCTCAGTCGGTTTGGTGTGGGACGCGACGATCAGGTTGTGGTGGCTGCTGATTTTTTCCTCTCGTCGTTCCTTTGCGCTTCTTCCAAAAATAGATAGAAAAATCCTGCCCGATGTAAAAATATACCCATGATGCGAAATGCCTTCGGCAAGTACACAACAAGAAATAAAACAATTGACAGACAGGAGGAAAAAAATCGCCGAAAAAATGTGTTTCTTTTTTTGCCGGGTACCAACTGGCGGAAGACACCGGGTTTTGGTTCTGAGAGGAAAAAGGTTGAGAAAATGGTAAGGTTCGTGTTTTCCTCACAAAACTTTGTGAGTGGTTTGAGTTGCCTTGCTTCACGCATAGTGAGTCTGTTTGCGGAGAGTCTTCAACATCTCTGAGTTTCTCAATCTCGTAACTCTGTTCGTCACTCCTTCCCTATCTGAGGTTCCGAGAAGATCACCCACTCTTGGTAGGCAGGAATCCCCCCATTCCATTCATGCCGCGCACGATCGCGCACTTTTTTTCCCTACCTATATACGAGACTTGCTTTTACGATGATCATCGTAAGATTACGTCACATTTGCCGGTTTTCTTGGTCGGTCGGTCGGTCAGAAAGATTCTCGTTTTTCCTTTTTGTTGTCGTTACCGTTGTTGTTATTGTTGTTGTTGTTGTTATTGATGGGAAGCGAAACCGAGTAAGAAGATGGTAGAAGATGGTGCTGCTGCTGATGATGAAGTGTGTACATCAACGAAGCAAGGAGAGAAGAATGAAAAAAAAAAATGTACACACAACACCCGAAGGAAGGGAGCAATAACCTCTCCCCGAGTAGAATGTGTACGGTACAGTGTGTGCCAGTGACGTGGTGAGGGTTTCGAGTCACCTGACGGGATTCTCGGGGTCAATGAACCCTCGGGGCGAGATTTCGCAATTAATCAAAAGTTTTGGATTTTTGAATGCATTTTTTTTTGTGTTTGTGATATTTCGATTATTTTCAAGTTCATATAAATAAATAAATTGATCCTACCAAATATTAATTAATTTCTATAAACTTTTAAAATGCTTACACAAATTAAAATAATGATAGCACAAGAGAACAGTATTTTTGGTACCTATAGTTTAGTAACTGATTTTGGAGTCCTGAAATTTTAATTGAATCAATTTTAAGTGCAAATCCACATGAAAAATAAAACTGATTTTTAATCTCTTTATTGTCGCCCATTAAATCAAGGATTCGGGTTTAGTCTGAACAGTTTCATAAGTGCATCGTTTTAGAAAAATTGAATCCTACAATTTCAAGAAATTTGAAGAAATTACTTCAATGTGTTGGATAATTAATTGAAAAAAGTTTTAATTTTTTATCTATATATCTATCTTATCCAGACATTTCTGGGCGGTGATAGAGTTATTATATAAATTGTAAATTGAACTTTGCATTTAAAAGCTCTAATCAGCTTTTTCATTTTCGATTAGTTGATTAATTCTTACACAATGATTGCACGGTTAACAATTATTTTTTGAAGATATAAGATATAATGGTCATTTGAAGGTTATAAAACAAACTCTTTACAGTTTTTACAGCACATAAAAAATTGATTCTTTCGTGAAAAATTGCCCTGGGCCTCCCTAAAGCTTAATCCAGCCCTGCAAAAGTTCCAAATGATTCATCCTTCTATTGTATCAAATAAGATAAATGACATCATTTTCTGATGTATCTATACTGTAAGAGCGGACAAAAATTTCACATTTCTAGTAAAGATATGATGAAAGATTTTTTAATCTGTCATGGCTTTACCAGTATTTCTTTTTTTTAAACTAAATTTGACGCCAATCCTCGAATTGTAAAGTAAAAAGTGTTCAATTTTTCGTTGTTTATTAAACAAAACATCCGAGAATTATCCATTTATTCCAAATCTTGATAAATATAATCAATGGAGCAACCTTGTGCTTTTCAATGCTTTATTTCATTTTCATGAGGATAGAATATGTTTTATCTCAACGATATGGACTATAAAAGTGACTCATAAATCAAATCAAATAACCGATTGGCCGTTCATCGAAGCATTATGTACCCTATATCACATTGAAAACTTTAATTTAAAAAAATACAGTTTGTTTTCTATACAGGGATGCCACAGTGGTCCAAAAGGGCCTAAAGTAGAACTTTTTTTTCCTAGCAATTTTGTCTTTCATATGAGCTTTTGCCCATTGAAGATTTTTCATCATAAAAAGGTACCTGTTCCAGTGACAATCGCCTAAACTGTAGGGGAGAGTGGGATATCATGGGCCCCTTTTTTTCTTGGTTTCGTGACTTCTTTATTATAAAAGATAAAAAAAATAAATGAAAAGGTTTTCTACATTTTAAAGGTATCATTATGCATTTTTTTTAAATACATTTATTTTGTGACTGATTTAAAAAAGTTTTTTTTTTTGGATTTTGAAAAACTGTGAGGAAACGTGGGCCACCATATCCAAATTGACTAGAAAACGTGCAACGATGACTCAAACTGAAATTTTATAAGTAATTTAGTTATTTTAAAGCAATTTCAGATGAGGAAGTAAAAAAGAGAGTTGTGTATGATCAAATAGTTCCTAATTCCTGGCTCGCGAACGTTTTGGCAAAATTCCTTATAAAGAATTTATGTTCATCTCAATCGCATTGGAAAAAATGGAGAAATTATTTGGCATAAGAAAACTTTACAGATAGGATAAAAGTATTTTAAGTTCTGAGTGTGTATAAAAACATAAAAATATAGGTGGCCCCACAAAATGTGGCCCACGATTCCCCTCAAGCTATGATTGCAAATTGGTTGCGTTTGTGTTACTTATTTATGTTTCATCAAAAATTCCTTTTCCACGTGAAAGAACATGACAAAACTGAGATCATAAACGTATGAGCATATTTTTATTATGTACATACTTTAGGTCTTCCTCGGATGCAATTTGCGGGTGCTTGTTTACTTATGTAAATACATTTGAATCAAATAAGCATATTTTGCAGACATAAGTCAACAAAATATAGAAAAACATGCTTACTCAAAGCGACGACGATGACAGTTGGATTGAGATTTTTATCTCAACACACAGCTGAGATATTTAGAGTGACCCACGTTTCCCCATGGCCCACGTTACCCCACTCTCCTCTACTAAATTCTGGAAATCTATTATATCTTATGCAAAAAAATACGAGGAATCGAATGATCTACACCTCTTATAATTGAAAGGCTCTGAACGTCTCATTTTGCCATATTTCCCCTAGTTTTTGGGGTGCAAAGGTTTAATTCCGATTGTAGCAATCTACCTGGCAACAAAAAAGTCATATAAACCATACATATTTAAGTAAAATGTCAGCTGAATCGATTGTTGTACTCCATTTTTTATTTTTACTACGACAAGTGGCTCATTTTTCCTCCTCTCCCCTACACTTAAGAAATTTTTCAAATAAATGCAGTCAAACAATGTGTAATCCAACAATTTTTCATCATTAGTGATCATTCTTGGTAGATTTATTCATCTTCTAGCTAATCATGTCGCTTTTTGCACTAGAATGAATAAAAACGGCAAAATATTCCCAACTTTCCCTAGTTTTTTTAAATTTGTGCATAATATTTATAATCGAGCAATTCACATACCAAAAGCAAAAACCAAGTGATTTAGTGTAAAATTTGTCGCTGAATCGAGTGGTAGCCGCAACCAGCCCGATTTCCGCTAAAATCATTATAATTAATGACAATGCATCAGAAAATGCACAAAAATGATTGAAACAGAGTAAAATTCAATGCTGTATCGAAAGATGTACACCGCTTAAATCTCAGAAAAACAAAAAAAAAACAAAAAAAAAATGACGAGAAGAGCCTCAACTTACCCTAAAATAAGGCGAAATGTACCAAAAAATCGTAGTAAAAATGAGAAAGCATCAGGGAATGCACATAAATGATTGAATCAGATTTTAAACTTATTGCTTAATTGAATGATCAACAACGTTTAGCATTAAGTTTACGAGAAGGGTCTTGTTTCCTTCAATTTCCCCTAAATTCATTCATAAATTCAAACAAAATAATTTAAAATATTCAAATGAGAAAGCATCAGCAAAGGTTATAAAAAAATGAATCAAATGTTAAACTTACTGTTCAATCTAATCATAGGCATCGTTTAGAACTCAGATAATGAGAGCAATCCCAATTGCTCCAATTTCCGATAGAATCATGCCATATACTTAGAAGAAACTTTGTAACAATTATGAATGCGTCAGAAATCACACAAAATTGATTGAATCGTGCATCAAACTAATTGTTGAATAGAACCTAGTAAACCGACAAACCTTTTGAACTTCCTGATTAATTATATGATAAATACTGTTCAGCAGCACTCAGTTGATGAGAAGGGCCTTAATCGACCCAATTTCCCCTAAATTCATGAAATATAAAAAAGGCCTTGTTATAAACGAGATTGGTTTCAATGTTACAGTTTCATCGACTAGAAGAGCCTCATCATGATTAAACTAATATCAATTATAAATTCAACAAAATTTCGTTAGAATTTAGGAGAAAAGGGAGTGATTCAGGCTTTTTTCGCCAACTAAACATTTAGCGGTGTACATCCTATTCAACTATTAGTTTTTCACATGGTTCAGTTGTTTCTGTGCACTCTCCGATGCATTCTCGAATGTTACATGATTTTTTTTAATATAATGCAAATGTTTTGAAGAAATTGAGGCAAATTAGGACTTCATTCATCAATAGAAATGAGGCGGTGTCCATTATTTTATTCAAAAGTAAGTTTTACACATGTTTTAATGTGTTTGTACCTTTTCTGATGCTCTCTCATTTGTTACTATAGGTACGATTTTTTGGTTTACATTGTATAAGTTTATGAATAAATCTAGGGTAAATTGGGGAAAATGAGACTTTCCTCGTCAGTTCAGTTCTAAGCGGTTTTCATTCGATTCAGCAATGAGTCTTCCACCTGATTCAATGATTTTTGCATCTGTTAAATTAAACTCTCGTTTGTAACAATGTATTTTTCAAAGAAATTGCATAAATTAAGGGGTAATCAGGGTGATTGGGGCTCTTCTCGTCAACTTAACGCTAAGCGGTGTACATTATTCGATTCAGCAATGAATTTTACATCTGTTTCAATCATTTTTGTGCATTTTGTGATGCATTGTCATTTATTATAATGATTTTTTTTTCAACATATCACTCGACTTTAGGGGAAATCGGGCTAATTATACACTAAATCACTTGGTTTTTGCTTTGGTATGGGAATTGTACGATTGTTACAGTGAAATTGTTGCACGAGTTAAAAAAAGCTAGGGAAAGTTAAGAATATTTTGCCATTTCTATTCATTCTAGAGCAAAAAAGCGATACGATTAGCTAGAAGATGAATAAATCTACCAAGAATGATAACTCATGGTGAGAAATTGTTGGATTACATTTTGTTTGACTGCATTTCCTTGAAAAAAATTCATAAGTCTTCTTAAGGGGAAAATAGGAAAAATGAGCAACTTGTGTAGTAAAAACAAAAATTTTAGTACCTCAATCGATTCAGCCGACATTTTTACATAAATATGTATGGTTTATATGACTTTTTTGTAGCAAGGTGGATTGCAACAATCGGACTTATAAATTTACACCTTAAAAATAAGGCAAAATGTAACATTTAGAGTCATTTTTTATCAGGAAGCGGTTGTTGACTTTTCGATTTCTCGTGTTTTTCTTGCTATAAGAACGGTTGTTTTTTCCAAGCAAGACGTTCTTGCCTGAATTGGATACTTTTTTTTGGCTCGAAAATTCCCACTGTGGCATTGGTCCAACGCAATATCTAACGGACAGAAGTAAGTAATTTACTTACTTGAAGAGAGAGAATATTTTAATATGTCTTTGAAGAAAAGCTTGAATAATCGGTTGTATAGAAGTTTGTAAGCTCAAATTCTTAAGTACCAAAAAGTATTCAACTACAAAAATATGGAAGAAAATTTGGTAAGGAGCGGCAATGTTTTTTAAAACAACTTTCGGCAAACCTTTCCCAAAATTCAACATGTTTTCAAATTGCACTATCTATAACTTTTCATTCCTCTCTCCATGTTTTTTAGTGTTTGTTTTTTCTTTTTAAGAGTCGTTTCGAGAATCAGCGATGTGTTAGAAGTTATAGTGAGGGAAACAGCTAGCTGGTAGGAAATTTAAATGGTTACGTTTCTCATTATTTGAAAGTTCATTAATCTTTTTAAGTTTTCTAATTAAAAACACCTCTTAGATATTATTAGGAGTTTCCTTAGGAAATGTTTGGGAGCATAAGAGGTGTAGATCAACTAAAAATCGCACCATTTTTCAAAAATGGCTCCTGATCCTAACTTTTTCCTTACTAAAACAACTCTTCCTGAGATATTTGTATATAGATTCGCAGACGTATAGGCCGTTTAAATAGCTGGTGATACTGAATTATGATTGTTTCAGTGTTTTTCAAAACTAGCTTTTGAAGAAAACTGGAATAACAGATTTATGGTTGATCCCAAAAAGTATCTTACTAACAATCCTTCCTTCATCGCTTTTTGACTACTAGAACGTGGCCGGCGCCGTTGTTGATCATTTTTTAAAGGAAGAGCATGAGTTTTGTGCATTGGGAATCAGTTGCTTATTCCAAGCTGCATTCTTTTGGCCCTTGTACAAAACTGATGGCCTCGATCAATCACGAAGTATCAATAATGGCGATGTGAAACTCGTTCTACAAACTTAGTCACGCCAGCGATCATAAAATTCGAAATGCTTTGGTAAAATATAATATTATATTTTATAAAAACCATGAGAAAATGGTGGTATTTTGGAAGACTAATTAAATCATTTTGGGCATAACGTTTAAGGTGGATATGAGTAGTCAAACAAGCTAAGCTAAGCTATACAGGGACGCCACAGTGGTCCAAAAGGGCCTAAAGTGAAATTTTCTTTCCTAGTGCTTTTGTCTTCAATTTCAGCCATTGGGTGTCTTCAGAACATTTGCTAGTTAGAATGTTCCTCAAACGTGAAAGTATCTAAAATACGTCACAGCCTACTTCGATTAAAATAAAAGCAATAACTTTTTTCGATTTCTAATATTCCTCAAATGCCAGAATTGGCTCGATCTACTTAAAAAGAATTTTTCGAATTCTGCCAAAAAATATTGCAGGCTTCCGCTCTTTCTCTTTATTGCTCCATTGGAAAAAATGGAGGAAATTCAAATCATCATTAACACATTTTCGAAGCCAAATCTCCTCGCATGCCGAGTTTGGAAACATTTTCTTGGTCCCTTTTCCCAACAGGAAGGAGAATGAACCTGTTTAACGAGCCAGCCAAGAAGGATTAATTTTTCATATTCACAAATTTAATAATAAAAAATGTACGCTTGACCCCTAGCAACATCCCTTTGGTTCGCATCCAAGCCGATCGGTCAGTATCACATCGAGTCTCACGCTATCTGGCCCCACGAAGTAAAGCCCGAACGGTCTTGACTGACTGACTAACTGACTGACGGACGGACGAACTGGTCCCGATGAGGAAACAGATGAAAATGTTCCCCGACTCAACCGGCTTCAGCCGCATCAACAAGAATTGTTTCTCGCTTGCTAGCTAACTGATAACGAGTGACGGACGACGCTAATCAACGAGAGAAAGAGTGCGCGTTGGGTGGAAATCTCTTGAGGATTCTCCTTCTGGTGGGTTGAGGAGAAAGAGTTCCAAAGAAAAATTTTTGTCACGCTTTGTTCTCTTGTAAGGAGCTCAATGCGATGGGAACTCTCCATGTTGGGGAAATGTTCCGAGCAGGGAAAAACTCTCCCTATGTCACACACTCTCACAGAGTGGGTGGTATCCAGTAGAACTCATATGTTGAGAGGGCTTTGGATGTGTATGTTAGCAGGTATTAACCATCGATTCAGTCGATTCTTAGTCGCTTGAACCAAATATCATCGTCATCGTTAGAGAGTGAGTTCGCGCGGTGAACGAACGACCGCGGCGTGCGAGTGAAAGCATCCGAACCCGCGGGATGATCAGCTGCTGTCAGGAACAGCGTTTGAGCGAACAGGACGGGAAATGGCTGAACGCACCGCCATAGGTTATTGAACTGGAAGCAAAACAGAGATCAGAGAGCGGGAACGGTTCCTGCTGCTGCTGTGTATGTCATTTGGATTGTTTGTATGTACAAGAATCATCACGATGCAGAAGTTCAGCAGCGTTTTTTTCTGCTCTGCTCTGCACTGTTCTGTGCTTTGATTGTTATTTTCTTTTAATTTCTTTCGAGTCGAGTCGTGGGAATTTGTGATGGGTTTTTGGGCGGGAAATGTTTGCCGGGCAGAACGAAATGAAAAGTAATTTCAGCTAATGGTTCATTAGAGGGAATTTGATCTTCGTGTCAGGTGTGGATTATTTCGGAAGGTACCGTTAGAAGATTTTCTTTTTCTTTTTAAATGATAGGATTCGAAACTTTTAAGGTAGGAACAGAGATAGGTCACAGGTACCAAAAAGTCAACCAACAAATACCACTTAATTAAAATTATAGTTGAAAAAACAAAAATTAAGTAGGTACTCATTTGAAAATTTTCTTTAAAATGTTCTGTTCTAAAGTCTAGAGCACAGTGTGTAGGCAATTACAACAAAAAAAACTGCTCGTTTTAATGAATCTTAGATGGGAATCATCTCCAATGCTTCATAGACCTCATGAAAGACGGTATCAGATCAATCTTTGTTAAACATCTTTAAACATTTTGTTATGCATCGCAGCGCAAATCTTTTACTGCGAAAAACTTCAGTTAATATACTCAAAATCCAGGTGCAAGTTAAATGTACTTACAGTACCCTTCATTGTTCTATACAAATGAGAAGCACGAGCGTTGTCACTTCAGCTATGACGTAGCATAACTCTTCACGACGATATTTTTGGTTTGAATTTTTTGTATCACACTACTATTTGACAATATTTGAGCTTTCTAAAGTTTGTTTAGCCTGAGATACGTTGATTCTATGATAATCGGACTTGATGACCTTTTACAAGCAATATCTTAGAAACTTTGCAATGCTCATTATAAAAAAAATTCAGAGTGATTTTTGAAATACCAAGCTATTCAAAGTTTTTAAGCAATTCTGTTTATGACATAAAAAGTAAAGTGAGGTACAGTATTTTAGGGTAGAGCCGAAAAATACGATTTATCAAGAATCATGATAGTTTTTAAAAGTTTTTGATTGAAAGAAATAACAAATTATTGAACATAATATATGTTTTTCATATGGGAAGATTCATTCATGGCTAAAATATGACTAATATTTGATCAAATCGATTGAATTTTCCAAAAACTTCAGACATGTTGGTTTAATATTTCAATTAACACGCTCTTCAAAATTTCAATGATAGGCGTTGAGTTGTTTCTGAAATTTTAAAGTTTGGATGGTAAAAGTTCGATTTTCGTAATATTAATGTATCTTAGATACTAGAGAAAGCACAAATTCTGTGATATAATAGTGTTATAGTTGATCCATCTTAGCCCGATGCTTAAATAAAAAAAAATTACCTTCAGAGTAAATAGTTATGGATATTCAAAGTCGAAGTGACAGTGTGCGTGCTTCTCATGTTTACAGGAATTTGAATGGTACTGTTGGTGTTAAAATTATCTGAGAAAATCTAGACTGACAAAACAATCGAATATCAGCTACTTAGTTTTGTACAATCGTAAAAACATTGTTTTGTCAAAAGGTTCCCTTTAATTCAACCACGGTAAAAGAACCGGTATCTGAACTTTTCTTTTAACATTGTTTTGTATTTTAAGAAAACGCCGATGCCATAATGTGTCAAATAACGAAAATCCAATTAATAACTTTGAAAGATTATTGAAAGGAAAGTGCAGATTTATACCATTTTTTTTTGCATTTAAGAGCTAATTTAGACTAATGAGGGACGCTGAACTCAAATATGCAATAAGGGTTTTTAATCAGCTCTCGTTTTTTTGAATTCAAAGTTTAACTTGAAAAAAAAAACCCAAAATTCATTTCAAACTTTTGTGTACATTTTAAGCAGGACTGAGGGATTATAAAAAATATTGATAATGAAGTTTTTAAATTAATAATCTTTTCAAAGACCGTGAATGATTTCAACTTCAGAGAGAAAAGTAACAGTAGCTATTTCTATGTTTATTTTTCTCCGCTTTGTAAAAACGGAAGTTTTGACGAAATGTTGAAGAAATTTTAATCAAAATATAATCTTAGATAATATCAAAAGATAATGTCAAAACGATTTGCAGTCATAGAAAAAGTAATAAAATATTTTATATCGAAAATTCATAAATGTTCCTTAGCGATGTCCGACAAAAGGAAAAAAATAATATACTGATTCTTGTAGTAGGAGAATTTCATTTTTGAAGCTGGTTTAATCTCGTAAACTGGAGTGTTTATCAAAATCTAAATTCTAGATTCAGTGCAAATATGTGAGGGATAAATGTGATAGTAAACTAAGTCGATTTTGGGCTATTTTTGAATATCTCCAACACTTTTTAAACAAGCAAAACTTTTAAAAAAACAATTTTGATGCTTAGGCGCAAATTGCTTTCAATTATTTCAGCTCACAAACTTTTTTATTTATTTTATAGTTCATGCAGTAGAGGTAAAAACATACTTTTTATTGATTCTGTTCCCTTATATTGTTTACGAATATTATTTGTAAGTTATATTTGAGTTACCCACGTTTAATCGCTTTTCAAAACTAAACATTTTGTGAAGATCGTTTGAAAAGCTGGAAATATAACGAATCTCAGAACGATGTCAAATGAATCTTCTAGAACTCATAAGGAAGGATATTTGTTGATTTGAATGATGCAAAAATAAAGATCTCACAAAATCAGAGGCTTTAAGAAGATCATAATGAATGAACATTTTTGTTATAATTTTTTTCGTGTGGGAAACATTTTAAAGTGATTGGAAAAGATCTTCAAGTCACATTTTGTAAGATTTTGCAAACAAAGTTAAATATCTATAAAAAAAACATTTTTTTTTTTAAGAGAATAGGTTTGTTATTTATTTTTTATTTGAAATTTTTTTCTAGGACACTTGATCTATGTAAGACATTTCAGTTTCGAGACAAAGCTAAGAAGTATCCCCAGGGATTAAGAAGCCTCATTCTCCCCTATATATTCATGGTTTTTTTTTATCCAAGTGAATAAAAAAGATTGTACGTTCGTTATTATTTGCTCAAGTTAAATAGGCAAACGACGAAAAACTATTTTTCAAATCATAAAAAAATGTCCATGAATTTCCATTACGTAGCTCAATATTCTGGAATGTACGGTAGATGAATAGTAAAAAAAATAATACTGAACACTTAAAGAAGCTCAATAGCAGAGATTCGGCCCACAGAATTGACATTTTAAGCTGGTTGAGTTTAGAGGACCAACTTTTGAATACCTTGGGTTTTTCAGTGATGATTTTTCTTATATATTAAAAAAAGCCGGAAAAAATCTAATTCTTTTTTGTCACTCCTCTCCTCCCATTCGATTTTCCTAAAAGCAAAAGGTTTTTTATAAAATTTTCTTCAAAAATTCAAACAATTGAACAAGCGACAGCCAAATTGTAGAAATTTTTCAAAAAATTGTTCAAAAATATCTCGACTTTTCGATTGTGTACAATGTAGATTGTATATGCAAGCTTTTGTCCAATTTGTTCCAATTTATTGAAAATTTGAATAATTTTTCATCATCCTCCCCTCAAAGAAGGATTAGAAATTTGTCCCGGCCTAAATAGAATTTGACTGTGTATAATTCTCTAGAAATGGGGACGTGCAATCAGATCTTCAACTTCGAGTATAGTTTTCTTATAATGTTCTACTAGAGTTTGATCAAGTATCCTACTAATATCTGATAAAATTTTGCAGTTCAGATACATTTGAAGCTTGAGACACAACAGTTCTACGAAAATTCGACTTGAAGGACTTTTTTCATTAGATCTGTTATATTTTAGGTAAGTTCCAACAATTTTTTCCAAAAACTCATTAATTTTAAAAAGAATGGTACAAAATTGTGTCATATTTTGAAAAATATCTTCCTGATGGACCAAAAGTTAAGGAAGATGAAATTTTCAAGTCCTGAGCAAAAAATATTTTATTCTTTTCAAGTTTTAACGATTTATTGGAAAATATTGTTAAAAAAAAAGTTTATAAGCTACCGTTGAGGATATGAACTTATATAGGTAAAAGTTTTCATAAAAAGTACTAATAATTGTTTGCTGGTAAACAAGATTTACGTATGAAAGCATTCTCAAAGTCTAAAGAAACTCTAGTTTTTGGCTCAAGGCTTGTAAGTTCTACCTACCTTATTTTTATTTCAATAAAAAGATTTCTTAAAAACTTGGCACATGTTTGCTATCTCAGTAATTTTTTTACAAAAATGTTGGGGTCATATGAGTGATGTAAGTTTATGTTCAAAAAAATATTTTTTTTTAATATGACACAATATCTCAATAGCAATCTTTATCTTAAAAAAACTTTCTAAAAGTAGCTTTCAAACCCCAAAAATTGAATTTTTCATTTATCAAATCCTTGAAATTCCGATCTTGTATAAGCTTTTTAAGGATTTTTAAAAGCTATCAGTCTCTGATTTTCAAGTAAAAACGACTGTTTTTTACTCCAACGTTTCGATTCTTATTGGATCTTCATCAGGGGCTAAAAGAAAACGACACTTTATCGGTAAGAACCAACAAAATTCGAAGTCGATTTTTACTAAATTAGCAATAAATTTTAGCCCCTGATGAAGATCCAATAAGGATTGAAATGTTAGAGTAAAAAACAGTCGTTTTACTTAAAAATCCGAGACTGAAAGCCGTTAAAAATCTTTAAAAAAATCAAGAAAAACAGTCGTTCCATTCATAAAGATATTGTATAAGCAAAATCTAAAAATAAACTGAAAACTTTTACCGTATAAATGAATTATTTTGACAGTTACTACAAATTCTGATTAAACATTTATTGACTACTTTTTGAATTTTTATTTTCTAATCGAAACTATTAGTCTGCAATCTTAAAACAAAATTTTCATTTAAGTTCCCTACTAAAATTTTCATCGAAATCAGATATCTAGATATTAAATAACTGATTCTTTACTAAATTTGATTTCTTAAAAGATTAATTTGATTCGCCAAATCTGCAAAATTATTACAATTAAGGATTGCTTTTTTTTTCAATACGACTTGAATCAGAATCAAAAATATGGGTTCAGAATACCTAATTTTGCTTTAGTTATAAAACTGAATCGTTTTGATTCAGCTTCATAGAATTTTAAATCTTATCTTATCTCAATGCATTAATAATACTGGTGTTTTTTTCCAATTCATAGACTTAATATGTTTGTTTTCCTTTTTGAAAGTCGTGAGTTGATTAATAAAATATCAAACTACAGATTTCTGAATAGCATAGGAACTCATGTTGCTACTAGTTTATTTTAGAAAATTTACTCAAGCTACAAAATTTCAAAAGTAAAAACACTATCAGTTTTTTTTTCTTAATTCATAAAACCAAAACATTATAAAACAATGTTGAAAACAAAAACTAATAGGTATTTAAAAGTTTTGAAAAGTTTCAAATCAAAATTTTTAAATTCAAAATAACCTTATTCTTCAATAAAATTAAGGAAATTTCAACATAAAAAATGATAATTAGCAGATGATTGATTGTTCGTGAATTTTCATCAAGTTTGTACATTAATATTTATATTGTAATAATCAAATTAATTACAATGAGAATCATTTATCAATTTTTGGAAAAATCTATTTAATATCACCTTTTTTTACATCTAAACAAAAAGTTTTATTTATGGGTCACTGCCAATTTTATATTTGTGTAACTACATAATTATCTTATCCATTTTCATTGCAATCAAAGTTTTTGAATTGCAACTGATTAATTGGAAGATTGAAGCTCATCCAAATTTTCCTTTCAATGTTGTTGGAAGAAATTTGTGCTTATATTTATGTATGTCAAATATGTTGAACCTTCTAACAAAGATTAATAACCTTTTGGAACCAACAACACATTGCAGACTCATGTACGTTTGCGCCTGTTGGCATTTCACTTGCCAATCTAAGTTTAAACCGAGCGCTTGGAAAATTCATCAAACAAAAAAATGAGGAATGACAGCTAGCAATGTCGTTCATTTCTGCTGGCTACAGTGTTTTTTCTTTCTTCATATCATTCTCACTGGAACTGCCGAATTAAAATTCAGCAAGATCTGCCATCCATCAGTCAGTCAGTCCATTCAGGCAAATGTGCCGCATCCAGGAGACGATTAATCATTTGGCATCATCATCTCCCCCCGAATCGGTCATATGGTTTGAATGTTTGATACACTCCGAACTTCAATCGAAGCCAATTTGAGGACTTTAAACTTTGCTGGAATTCGCTCCTCTTGGCGAACCTTTCATCAGACAGTGCCAATTTTGGGTGCTTCTTTAAGCCAACAGTGCCTGCATATTATCTCATCCTTGCGATGAGTTCTGGCTGAAGATTGCCAAGCATCATCCACCGACAGTCAGTTTTTTTTTTCACAATCACACAAGAAAAGTCAATGAAAGAGGCTTGTTAGCCGGTTGACGCCTTGGGGTGATAATTTGGAGTGAACCGCAGCAATGAACAGAGAGAAAAAAAAAACCATCGTCGTCGTTATTCTGACTATTTTTGTGTGTTTTTTTTCGATTTTTTTTAAACCTCTTGCGGTTACCTCACGTTAGCGTGCCCCGCTGAATACTCACCGCGTCTCGGTTGATTCAAATGAGGTTGATGACCCGATTGATAGGACCAATACTCTTGACTAGTGTGATTCATGCCTTAACGCTGATAGCTGTCAATGATTAAAGGTACTCTTAACCGGTACTGTTTATTGATTTGGAAGGTAAAATTTTTATGATTTTAATCCTTCTAGTTGAAATTTAAACCATTTACTGATGTGAGTTTAATCTGTCAGTCTTCTGTGTTCTGTTGAAGATAATTTGGAAGAATAAAAAACATTGATATTTTTACCCGTTTCAAACCCCGGAGTGTCCATTTGACACTCCTGACAAAAACCACCTGAGCTAAAACCAATATATCTGTCTTGTTTCTATTCCAATTTTTTCAAAAAATTTAGTTAACGTAACTCAAACATGTTTCTCAGACAATCATCAGCTTCAAAACTTCAGTTTTACGTTATTCAAAGTCTAAAAAAATCCAAAAAAACATGCTTCAAAAAAAGACTGTAGGATATAGGAAATAGGATAAACTTTTTTGAAATTTTTTAGAACACAGAAAATGTAAAAAAGTTATGTAAAACCGCATCTTTCAAACAATGAATTGTCAAAATTGTAAAAGTCACACAAGATAAATTTTGAAAAGAGGATTGAAAAGCTGACGTAATTTGACAAATTATTGAAATTTTAAATTTTTAAAAAACGAAACACAAGCTATATTTCGAACTTTTTGTCAATTTGCTATTTTTTCAGGTTCCCTCAGACTTAAATTCAACTTTGCATAATATTTTGGGTATATTAACGCGAGATTCTGTATTTAATTAACAATAACCAGAAAAATAATTTCATACTAATTCTAGGGGTGTAATCACATAAGTGCTGTGATACTTTACAAAAAATGTTAATAAAAAAAATGTCGTTAAAAACTTCGAGAATTGTTACTTCAAGTTTGCAAATAAAGAGAATCGATCAATTCACATAAAGATTCAGCATTTAAAAACAAGTTTAAATAACATTTTTATGTGAAATTTTACTAAGTCGACCACAAAGCATATTTCAATGAATATTGTTCAATTAAAAACAGTTTTTCAGATGCAAGACCCCGACGGATGATCGTTTTATAAATTTTATAAAAATTGTTGAGAATAATTGGAATGTTTATCTTTTCATAGTGCGAGATTTATGGAAAAATTCTTCACAATTTAGGAAATTTCGTTTCAAATCAACTTAATATTTAGCAATTTTAACAAACTGAACTCATTCTTACTTCTCGATGAAACCAGCGTAAACCTGATACTTTTTCAACTTTCTATTAATCGAACTAGACTATTAGCGAAAAAATATCAGCTAAATATGAAACACAATATTAAAAATGATTTGGTTGAAATAATCTGCCCAATCGGTTGAAATGTTGAATATTAGGTATATACTCACTTTGGAAATGTCTATGATGATCCTGGATTTGAATCACTTATCGTGTCTTTTGTCCATTTTTCAATTTTGTTCAAACCTGATGTTTGTTTCAGTTTGAGGTACCTTATTTAAACTTTGATATGTTTGAATTTTTTTTACGGGGACGCTTAAATAAATCATAAAGCAATTTTCGATCTTTCAAAATCCTCAAAACGTTACAAGCTGTCATATTCCTTCATCTCCTTAACGCGTTACATTATATTTAGATGGTCCCTATTGATATCAATCTTGTTTCAAGCACCTCTAATCTGAATTACAAAACAGAAACTCAATATTTTATTTCGATAGCTCTCTCTTGATCGAAATCGATTAGTAACATAAAACAATTCAAAATTTTAGCTAGAAGGGATACCTCTTAGACGAATCATTGCAAAATCATTCCGGAACGTAGCTGGGTCGGGCAATTTTGGGACATTTTGGAAAAATTCTTAAAACATGCGCATTTTATTTTAAATTTTTAAAACCTTAAACTTGGAACAATCCAGACAGAATACTGATATTATTGAAAAAAAAAATTAAATTAAATCATAAGAATTATTACATTTTTGTTCAAATAGTTTTTTTTTTAAATTGATGTTTAATTGACTGAAAATTATTAAAAAATTTCGATATTGTGAAGTCAAATTCAAAATTACTCAATTTGAGTTTCCATGCAACATTGTGAATGATGTGGACAAGTTATGGCTTCATCCGGACTATTTTATCAATATTTGGGAGTAAAACCCCAAGCAACCAGAAGTTCGTATAGTATTCCTCTATAAGGTTTGATCAGCTCAATCGTGAATTTAAATACAACATTTTTTCAGCTCAATTTTAAAGTAGCTAAAAGCTAAAAGTTGACAAAAAGGTCACATAAATTGCTAAACATCTACTAATCAGCTTCAAAAACCTTCCTTCTTATGCCTTTAAGTTCTCAATTCCGCAAATTCGTTCCGAATTAATCAAGCTTATTTGTTACTAACTCACATTTAAATAACATGTTCTTACCAAGTCTTGAACCTGAGCTCACCGCTTGAAATCTTGATCATCTTAAGAAGGCAACGAATTGAATTGATATGATGATTTTTTTCAAAAAAGACTTTCCGGTTCTTAATTTTTACTTTATTCCAACTTCCAAGTTGTTAAAAAAGTTCTTCTGGATCTAAATTTGAACTTCCCGTTATTGTTTCCCCAGTAACGCGATCTGGTTGTTTATGCACACATAGGTTGAAGTTCGAAATAAGCAGAATGAAGTTTTTAAATCTACTACAGAGTTCCTATATTGCGATGTTGCTTTTGAACGCCCGTTGGAATTATTTAAAAACTTTCAAGTTTTCAAAAGAGTTCAACAGAGATTTTTTCATGAACAATTGAGCTGTACAAAAAGACTTGCAACCCTTTGATAGCTATTTGATGATGAAAAATGAGAAGTACGTAACAAGTAGATTGTTTTTCTTCATCCCAACTTTAAAGTTCCCAAAAAGTAGAAAGAGAACAGCCCAAGTAACATTAAAAGTTTCATGGCAGGCTTATAGATATAAGAAGCTTGAGGAGTTCAATAAAATTATCAGTGTTACTTGGGAGTACTTTAAAGCTTTTTCAAATTTTGGTTGAACTAGATAAACATAGACCTCGAGATATTATTTTGAACAACAAAACAGTTCAACACAAGTTTTGTACATCTCTTTGTGAACTTACGAGTTCGTGATATCCGAACGATACGAATGATATCCGAACTTTTGGTTGCTTGGGTCGGGATATTCTTTTTAAAAATATGACAGAGCCCAGGCAACTAAAAGTTACATATTCAGTAAAATGAAGGCTTTGAATGTTACATTTTGGCCGAAATAAAGAAACAAGTGCCCAATTTCCTTAAGTGAACTACATATATATCCTTATTAATAAACTTGGAAATTACAAAAGTGATCTGTACGTTGTATGTAACTTATTTTAATTTTTCAATACAAAATCCGCTCAATTCTAAACAAATTCCACTGATTATTAAAAAAAAAAAATCAATCAAAGTGAAACACTTCATTTTTTTTTAAACCGATACACATCAGTGTTCAATTTGTTTTTCATGCTCAAAAATAAAAGTGTAAATCAGATAAAGAAAGCTCAAACAAATAAAGTTCAGTTTGAATTTTCATAAACTTTTCATGAACAATGTTAATAAATCCAGCAATAATATGGACTTGCTTTTAAAAGTTTGTCGTTGTGTAGATTGAAGTTTGTATTACTTTTCCAGTTTACTTTTAAATCCCGAGCTTTTTCAAATAAATAAGAAGAATGTGATTACCCTACAATAAATAATACATCACTGTCTCTTAACTATGTTTTGACAAAGAAATATTTTCTCCACTATTTGAAAATACTTTGGATTTTAAGATGGTTTGATCTTTTTTTCTTAGCTTTGTAGAAATCTGAATGCATGTTAGTTATTAATTTTTGATAAAAGATTTGTAGTACTGGTTTACAGGCTAGGTATCATAAAGAAAATTTATTTTTATCTAGTACAAACCACTTGCACAATAGCTAATATACTGCAGAAACTTTAAAACCGAGTTTTATTGGAATGAAATAAAAAATAAGAAAGTGAAGGAAACCATTGATTTTTTTTCGAGTTTTGAGTTTTCTGGAGATTTTTAGTTATAATTTTAATAAAACCAATTTGGAATGCTCACAGAAGAAAAATGTAATTTTTTCGATCATCATCAATACTGAAAATAACTTAAATATGA